>NC_056730.1:1009454874-1009579874 GCF_019279795.1 Protopterus annectens
CATCTAATGTTAATGTATTGTCACTAGTCTGTCTATGTGGTGTAAAACCGGATTGTTCTGGGGAGAGGATTTTTTCTATCAGATTTTTCATTCTGTTTGCAAGTATAGAGGTAAATATTTTAGTATCTATATTTAAGAGGGAGATGGGTCTGTAACGGTCAGGGTTTCTGGGGTCTGTGTGTTCTTTTAATATAAATATAGTTTTAGAGGCATTAAAGTGGATATCATTTATTTTATAGTTTATTGTGTAATTCAGTGTATAGTATTTTAGTTTGGCTATCAAGGGGGAAAATGCTTTGTAAAATTCTGATGTGAGTCTATCTGGACCTGGAGCCTTATGCACTTTTAAGTGTTGATTGTTGTAATAATTTCACTGATGGATATCGGCTCAGTTAGTCTTTTTTGTTGGTCTAAATTGAGTTTAGGGAATTTCAGTTTTTGAAGAAAAAGAGTTATATCTTCCTTTGAGGTTTGTAGTATTTGTGCTCCATATATTTGAAAGTATATTTGTTCAAATGTTTTAATAATGTCTTCATTTTTTGTGTAGTTTTTGTCTCTGTAGTTTATTTCTGATATATTGGAGGCATTTTTGTGTTGGCAGATAATTCTGGCCAGAGCTCTAGATGGTATTTGAGCTTCTTCTGCATAAGTGGCTAACATTCTGGCTTCATAGAAAGATAGGTTCCTGGTTTCTAACATATATATATATATCCCTTTGCAGTTTTAAAAGTTCTGCTTCTGTTTGGTTCTTAGGGTTATTTATTAGTTCTTTTTCAAGATGCTCTATTTTCCCTTTCAGTACATGCTTCTCTTTCAGTTGTATTTTTTTATAGTATGCTGCTTTTTTGATAAACAATCCTTTGATTTGTGCTTTGGTTGCAGCCCATTCTATGTCAGTTGGTACTTGGGAGTTAGTGATATTTTTAAGAGCTATTTTTAGTATTGTTTCTGTTTCTTTTATTACATCCATTTTGGAAAGTAAATTAGGGTTTAATGGCCAATTATGACCCCTATTCTCTAAATATATCTTTTTGTCCCAGTTAATGTTCAGTGTGATTTTGGAGTGATCTGAAAAGAACCTGGCATGTATAGTTATCGTTGGGTCTATGTTAATGAATATGTCAGAGATTAAGAAGTCTATCCTTGACCACATTTTGTGGCATTGTGAATAGAATGTGAATTTCCCTGTTTTATCTGCACTGTTCCCATGTTTAAAAGGGTCATATAGTTTGAAATCTTGTTTGAGTTCATTAAGGGCTAATGTGGCTTGTTTATTATGTGATTTGGTCAGATTAGATTTATCCTTTTCTTGGTTTTGATATGTATTCCAGTCACCTCCAATCACTAGGTAGTGATCTTTAAATTGGTTTAAGGTTGGGTATAATGACATAAAAAAGTGTTGTTGGTTATTGCAGGGTGCGTAAACATTAAGTACCATTATAGGTTTTGGTATTGTAGGACTATTAAATGTTACATAGCACCATCTTCCCTCCTTGTCAGCTTTGGTTTTAATTATTTTTTCCTTAAATTGTTTTTAATTATTATGGCAGCCCCAGCACTGTTTGTTTTCCCTCTGAAGCTATGATTTGACTTATCCATTTCTTTCTGCTAATTTCTGCCCATTGATCTGCAGTCAAGTGCATTTCTTGTATTAGTATGAGGTTGGCTGTGGTTTTAATGTAAGGTGTAAGAATAGTTTTCTTTTCTTCTTGTTTTGGAGCCCTTTAACATTCCATGATTCTATTTCCCACATTTATTTATTAGGTGTATTCCTTAGATATGCCATGTATATTAGTTTTGTTTTGTTAGTTTTGTATGTGTTACTGTGTGATGGTTTAGGAAAGCATCTATTTATCCCCGTCCCTACACTGTGCCTAACCACTATATCCCTGGACCAGGAATAATCAGGGGGGGGTGAAGGTTCATTATATGGTTTACCTTTACGTCTAATCTTGGAATGTGTTTTCTTTTTAGATATAGATTTACTCCATAGTATCCCCTGTGTTACTATAAACAATGTGGACAAAGCTGAACAAACTAGTTCCCTCAACAAACACTGCTACTTAATATCCCTAGCCTCTTCCAACATATTATTTATACAGTGATGGTATTGCATTTAAGGTACAGCATGTATTGTTTTTGTCTTGTGACTAATTCTTTCTAATAGTATTTTTAAAACAGCATATTAATATACATTCCTCAGTAAATCATAGCAATATGTGTACCATAGTAATATTGTTAAACAATCAATCTTGTCATTTTTACATTTTTCTCTCATTTGACTTCTTTTTCCTCCCCTTTACTTATTCAGGTTTCGGCCTTCTTTGTTGCCTATAGTGATGTTTTTCCACATCAATCTGTGTGGGTTATAAAATATATACTTGGCACCTATTTAACAGAAGTAGGAAGTATAGAGAGACAAAAAAAAAGAAAGCTTAGCCAAACAGTCCTTCTGCTATAGTTGACATATTAAGGCTATATTTACATTATCCCAGGATTGTTAGGTTATTTTACTAATTTCCTGAGATTACTTCTCCAGGATCTTTTAACACATTTCTAGTATTTACATAAAATATTTAACAATTTTTCCTTTTTTTCCCAATATTAATCTATGAGCTAGCATAATTCTGACAGTTTATTTCTTGCCTATTATTTAAGGCTGGAGTTTCATTCACCTACACAGTACTGGGTGTACTGTTTTAGTGAATGGTTCAGTTCAACAGTACCTTATTTCTTCAAGGTTTTGCTTGCAGGTTGGTTGACATCTATGGTGCAGCTTTCTTCTTTTAGCTGGTGCAGATCAATTTTCATTTTTCAGGCAGTAAAATCCTTTGGAGCTTGCTGAAATCCATTTTGTATGACTGTTCTTAATGAAGCCATCAAAAGCCTAGGGGACTGAATTTGCAAGCCAATATCTGAGATGGGAACTTCCTTCCTGTATTAGTAACGGAAACAGCAGTTAATTTTGGTTCCCACCCAGGCTGTACTTCCTTTCCTGTGTTCCTCATGGCTCACATCAATGACCCGGAAGATTTCAGAGTTGGATCCCAGCTAGAGTGCTTGTGAATGGGGTCATTTTTTCATCCAAGGGACCTTTATCTTTTTTTGTGGATTTATTTCACTTCTGAAGGTGGAATTTGCTTGAAACAGCCAGGAATGTCTCTTTTGCCTCTTTGGGGTTAGCAACCATGTATTTAACCTCTTTGATGTAAATGATTAACTGATTTGGATATTTCATCCTGAATTTGATTTTTTTTTCTATTAAGAACCTGCAGTATGGAGATAGTAGTTGTCTTGCTTGTCTTATTTGTATTGGGAGGTTTTGAGGTAAGGAGATTTTATTATTATTCCAGGTGAGTGTGCTTTTTTTCTTTGCTGCCAGTATGATTTTATTTACATCTTGGTAGTTTAATATTTTAATATAGACAGGTCTTGGTTTCAGTGATGTTTGCATTTCTCTCAGGGCTCTGTGGGCTCTCTCTATTGTTATTTGCTGCATTTCTTCAGATTCCTCTAGGAGGGAATTTATTATTTGCTTGATTGTTGGTATTAGATTGTTATGAAGTACAGTTTCAGGTATTCCTCTGATGATGATATTGTTCCTTCGAGATCTTGCTTCCAGGTCTGTTAATTTTGCTTGTAAGTTTTGTATTTCTTTGTCATGGGCATCAGTTTTTGAGAAATAGAGTCTATTTTTATTTCATTTTCTATTATTTTGGACTCAGATTTTCCATTCTGGATATTATTTGGCTGAATGAGTCACCAAAGGTTTGAAATTGTAATGATAAGTCCTGTAATGTTTGCTGGATAGGTAATAAGGCAGATTTTATGTCTTCCAGATTAGCTGGCTGGTCTGTCTTGGATTTATTTGTATTTTTAGAGTTGTCAGTTTGTTTAGTTGTCTTTTGTCTTTTTGAAGTTGTGTCTTTCTCAGGTGAGGCTAGTACTGAGAATTTGGTCTTAGTTGTTGTTGTTTCCATATTATTTTCCTCTTTTGACATCTTGCTTTATAGTGTTTTACCAATATTGCAGTCAGATGCAGGGCCATAGTAGCACATTGTCTAAGCTGTTATTCAGAAATCTTAGTTAATCCTGCTGTTTCTGAGCTGAATCTGTCACTTTTTCTTCCTCTTTTGTTTGCTGGATGATATTAGCAGTAAATATCTACAGTTATTTCTGTATTATTAATTCTGCATTGCCTTCTGGGTTTGTTTTAATCCAGGGTATATCGAGACCTAGGTGATAGCAGTGCTCACAGAACAGCGGCCATTTTGAACTCCCCAAAGATAGATTATTCTTAAATGCAAGAAACAGGGTCTGTCCAACTACATTCCTTATTTTTTCATCTACCAGCAAAATTGATCAGTTACGCTTAACCATTTCACAAACAAAACTAAGATTACTTGAACAGGTTAAGGACAACCTTATCTTTCCATCTGACTGATTCATAAGTTTGCAAGTTGGACATTTAAAAAAAATGGCTTTTCAGTCAGTGCTTAAACATATCTAGGGTGCATGTTATAGTGATGTAACTTATTATTCTTCCATCATGACTTCTTATATATTTTAGTATCAAAGTTGCCAAATGAGTCTTTAGAAATAGTCACATCTAAAAATTCAACACTCTTACTAGAAAAATTAGCTGCAAATTAAAATAAATACTGTGCTATTATTTATATAATCAAGCAATTAAAATGTGTAGTGCTGTCATAAACTTAGCTGAAGCTGTGTTCAGTATGTAATGCTTCAGTCTGTGTGTTGGATGCTATCAGTCTGATAGTTCACTGATTAAGTTACTGAAATGCTACCATTCACCGTGTTCATATTTTGTTTTCTTCCTGTTTTAAATAATTTAGAAGGTTTTACTGCTGTGTGTATACATTAACTAACTAATTAAAGACATGCATGCATATGTAGACATATGCAGTTTTGGGGCATCGACCATCTCTGTTGATAAATCCAAATTCTAGTAAATCAAATAGCAACTTATAAATTGCTCAGACTTTGGACTTCCTAAAGTTGAAGGCTAGGTAGGTAAGATTACCAGATATAGGAAAATAGGTCTTATAAAAGTTTGGTTGATCTAGAATGAAAACTTGAAGGGAGTAGAAAGAGGTAGGCATAAAGGGAGAAGAGTCTGTGGTAAATATAAAGAAATGATAATGCAGTGGAGATAACCTTTCTTATACCTCTTAACTGTCTATATTTTCAGAGAATATCAATAATTGTGCTTCATATTTTTGGGCTGCTCCTCATTAAATGTGTAATTTTCAGGAAAATCATTGATGACTGAAGTCACAAATTACTATATACATTTCAGTTTCAGATTGTGTACCCTTCAGAAAATGCATGCTAATGTAAAATCTCTTATTCTAGCAATTTTCTAATTTTATAAGAGCACTATTTAAAAAAAATGGCTCCCTGAATTTGTGCCTTTGTCCCTCCCAGTATTTTTTGGCTTTGTCCCGATTTCTTGTGCTTAGCGGTTGAGAGGCATGAGAGGCATGACCTCCTTGCATGGCTGACACTGAGAAGTAAATAGCATCAAACAGGACAATAACTAGTGGGCAACACACAATCTGAGAAAGGAAAGTAGATGGAGATGAAGATAAGCTATGGATTCAAAAAAAGGATCACAAAAGAAAGAAGTGATTGGAAGCAAGAGATGTGATGCAAGGCAAGAAGTGAAGTCAATTTGCTGAATCCATAATGGTAAATCATGCACAATAAATATCATCTCCCCAAACAAAATACATACCACTAAGCTGTCTAAAACACACAAAAAATTAAAAACTCACATCCCAGAGCATCATATTAACCTTCAAGCCAATATTATTGGTAGAAGGATCTGCTTATCCTGCACCCACCCAATGTGGCAGCCCTTCCTCCTGCTCCGAAAAGACTAACCTTGATTTGCACAAATTCAGAAAAAAAAGAATGCATATAACAAAAACAAAAGAGCAAACCCAATGAATCCATTATAACACATGCAACAATACAATGTTTAATGCATGCACAGTGAAATTGTCAAAGTAAAAAAAATGATCATGTAGCCATGATCATATGAGCATCAGCAAAGAAGCTGATGATAAACCTCAAGGACACCAGCCTAGCTCGATCAGTGTTAAAATGTCGTGAGTGGTTGTTACAAATGGTTTTCAAGGTTTTGTGATGTGATATAATCATAAATACTAGAGCCATCTTTCTTCTCTCTGTGTGGAATATACTTTTATTTACCATATGCATATTGATTGTAGAAAGGTAATCTGGAATTCTCAGTGACTTTCACAACTGCGTAGTTTTGTAATACCCAGAAATAAAGATAACATCATCCGGCATTGCTGGTTATATACCACTTGCATTTTGAAGATATTTGTAATCAGTAATTTACTTTCTCAAAGAAAGCTTGTACTGCTACAGATAAATGAATTTATGGTTTTGAAATAATTTATTATATCCCACCTCAAGACCATGAAGGAGCCATTGTCACTTACAGCAAAAAGCCTTCCAGGCAGCTGCACTGCCCTCTCTGTTTACATGTATTTTTTCAGGATACTCTGTTTTCCTAGCACATCCTAAAAGACATGAGTTAAACAAATATAGGTCTGTTCATAGTAACTGGCATGTGCACATGCATGTAAAATACAAAATGAAGGAATGGCAATCTACTACTGTTCTCTGTTGGCTAATAAACTCAATTAATGGTGACAGGTCTTCATAAGGTTACCACAGGAGTTGGAAGTAACTTGACAGCAATGGACAGATTTCAGGGCCTTTGCTTAATGGTACATTAAACAAGTGGTGTTCTATACATCCAGTATCCATAAAAGACTTACAGGTTAGTGGCATTTATTTGATATGTTTGTGGTATTCAACTCGTTGTCATGACGAAAGAATATGGAGTAAAAAGATTAAGGTTACTTGTGGATTCACTAGGTATCCATGTTTACTGTCAGGAAATTTTAATTAATTATTTAATGACAATTTTAATTAAATCAATTTAATTGCAATCTTAAAGCTTAGCTTAATAGGGTCAAATGTTGTTACAGCCAAAGAGGCAATTGAAATGCATAGCTCTAGTCATCTGTTTTTGATAGGAGATGAACAATATGCCTTGATAAACAGACTTTCCCCACATATCTCTAAAGAGGATTTATGATCACCCATCCAGTCATCTAAGCTATTTTTAAAATTTGCCAGGGAAGTACTCTGCTTGATAATGCAGGCTATTCTACAAAGGGGAAATATGCTGCATTAGATACCGCTCATGCAATTTGGTGATGCTGATAGGGTGGCACAGATTTAGGACACTAAAGCAGATGTTGCTTTACTACTACTTCTGTTTAATGAGAGGAGTGCTGGATCATTCATAGAATTGAAGACAAAGTCCCCGTCAGGAGTCTATATGACACCTAATAAAGGGACAGGGCTTTTAATCTATCACAGTATCTAAGGATACACAGATCTGAGATCTTTTTAGTGAGGAAAATTGAGGTCTCTCAAGCTGGATTAAGTGTTTAGTGAGGTATATGCCAAAGGTGGCATTGTATTCTATGATGTGTATAATAACAGATGAATAAAGTGGGAATATAACTGCTTTGTACCATAAGGAGGCACAACAGTGGATATAATGAGCCAGATAATATAAAAAATGTTCTAAACACCACTGTGATGTACTGAAAAGAGAAGAGTCTGCTGTCTACAAATATACCCAAGTCCCTGATGACTTGGTCAGAATTAAGTGGAAAATTATCTTTACTGTAAGCAGAAATAATAGCAAATGTGCTAAAGGAAACTTAACTGCATTTCTTGGCACTTTGGGTAAGTCCATGTTAAGCACACCAATCATTGGTATGGTCTAGATCGGCTGGTGAATTTGAGTATCAGAACGGGAGTTGGTAAATGGCTCAAGTTTACAGTAATAGGTAAATGTGGTTAGCTAAAGTCTATTAATAGCAACTTTCATGACAGAGAAGTATATAACAAAGAAAATGAGGCCTAGTATATAGCCCTGTGGGAAACCGTGAATAATGCTTTTTTGTGTATTGCAAACACCTTTGACCTTAACAATATGGGTTGTCTCAGACAGCCAATTGCCTATCCAGTGAAATATGTATCGGCTAATGTTGAATTGATAGATTTTTTTCAATAATTCCTTCATGAAGTCATATCATTAGAATTCTATGTATAGAGTAGTAAATGAACATACATAGAATTCTAATGATATGACGGTTAATGAAACACATGACAGTTAAATGAAGAATATAGTAAGATATTAGTTAATATCACGCTTATAAGAGTATAGTTACTTTCAAATGGAATCAGCTTAACATAGATATTAAGTAAGAGACAGTGAAGTAATTATAGGCTGAAGATGGTTGCAAATTATGAAGAAGATTTGAGAAAGTCCAGGTGAAAGGGAAATACAGATAGTAGTGGAGAGGGGTAGATGATAGGTAGTTAGAGATTGTGAAGAAATAGTTGTATTATATCCAGTTACATAAAAGAATGGTGACAGTAAGGGTTTGGAGATCAAAGTATATGTACCTCTCAAGTCTCCAGAATTCTAGAAAATTTCAAGATTTTTACCTCATATTTTTGGTCTATTTCTCATATAATTTGTGTTTTCTTGGCAAATCATTGACTATTATGGTTGCTAAATAATGACATGTTTCTGATGCCATATCATTTAGAAAATGCATAATAATGTATATCCTATTATTCAAGCAACATTCTAGTAGTTAAGAGCAATATTTAAAATATGTCCTGGTTTTGGGCCTTTACTCCCTCATTTTTTTGGCTTTCTCAATAATTTTTGTGCTAAAAGGTTGATTTCATATATGCTTAATAAATGTAACCAGTTTTCCAAATGCAAGAGTGCTTTCTGTGAAACTACAAAACAGCATTGTGTGAGCACAAAGCTTGCATGTCACAAATAAAATATGTTGTATCTCATCCTTAATAAAATCAGCTCTGAGGTTGCTGCGCCTCAGAGTAAAGGGATTAGGCTACTTGCAATAGTTCTTCTTGAGGAATACAACTGCTGAACTAGCCTTGGCCTAAACAGCGCAGAGGTGCAGTGGTGAGTGGTTAACATTGCCAGTTCACAGCAATAGGTTCTCCAGTTTGATTCCTGCCTGGGGTGCCTACTGTGCAGAGTCTGCATGTCCTCCCTGCGTTCACATGGGTTTCCTCCAGGTGCTCCAGTTTCCTTCTACATTCCAAAGACATGCGTCTGGAGCATTTCTTCTCAGGCCTCCTTTGAAAATGGGATCTGTCCCAGATGGACTTTTCCAGTAAAGAATGATAAATAATATAAATAAATAAAAAAACTTCAAATTTCTCAACAAGCTGCCATCAGTGAGCTACAGTGCACTCAGCTGCACTTTCCCTGCTGAATCTGATGAAAGCACATTGATAAAATAATATGACCCTGATTTAATAGTTATGTCTCTACTGCATTCTGTTCTTATAAATTCATTCAGTCCATTCTGCATCAGTTGTTATCTGTAATACAGATTCTAGATCCATCCATTCATCTACAGCTCATTTCCCCATTTTGCACATTGGGTTGGGATATCACTATAATATTGTCAATGATCTATTGCCAAGATTCACATCATCAAGTGTTTAGACCTGCTGTGGCTGTTCTTCCATACCACACACTCGCATACTCACATCTATGGCCAATTTATAATGTCCAATCTACCTATTGCATGTGTTTGTAATAAGGGAGGAAACTAGAGTGCTGGAAGAAAACCTATATGAACACAGTGAGGTCATGCAGACTCCACACAGAAGACACCCCAGCCGATAATCAAACCGGGAAACCTCTTATTGTAAGGTGGCAACACTATCCACTGCTGCCATTATGCCACTTACACAGATTCTAGAGTAACCCATTTTTTACCAGTCACCCTTTATAACTCCTTTTATTTAAGACATTCAAATGTGTAAATGCATTTTTCCTCATATTGTGGTCATCAGTATGTCTAATCAAAGCTCATATTCAATTTATATGTATTATATCCATGTAAATTCTTTTTTCATAACTTCATAGGTCATTTGCCTACATAAAATTATTTGAACTCATATTGTGCCATTGATTTAACCTTAAAAGCATGATATCCCATTTAATTTTCTGAACCATACAGTTTTTGAATTAGATGATGCCATATAATGTAGATATTTACAAGAATAAATATTTGCTGAAATATCATTATACAAATTTTTGTTGCTTAAAGCTTTGGTTTACTTTTCATTCTATTCATAAAATTAATAATTTTTCAGCCCACTGAAATCAGCATTTTATTTGTATTTAAAATATGGCAAGGTTTATTAATGCTGCTTTACAGGCTATTTTCTGCTGAATATTTTCATAAAAAGGGCAAGCAGATCTTTTTGGTAGGTGTTTTAGATAAAAAAAAATAAATAAAAAAGACTGTACATTTTTGGGGCCAGAGTCAATTTCCCTTAACTTAAAACTTCTTATTTTTATCCCTTTCTTTAAAAAATGCAGAATATTTTATCTATTGTTTCATAAACTTAACATTTTTTCTGAACTCTTAAATTCTTAAAGCGAGACCACTTTCAATGCATAATGTTACTGGGTTCATTCAACTTTCAGTGTCTTATTATGTACTGTTTAATATACTTATAAAGTTGTTACTCTAAAATGTAATACTTTCAGAAGAGGCATTAACCAAAAAAAACTAACTAAAACTAAAGATTACTTAATCATTGAGTACAACGCCCCATTTGGCATGTACCTCACTAGACACCTGCAACAACTGGAGAGGCCACAAAAGTACCTCACAAAGAGGTTTCTAGGCCTTAAAAGCTTGTCCTATATGGACAGACTCAAAAAACTCCAACAATTCTCTGTCTCATATCGACTACTTAGAGGTGATCGCTGCTTGACTTACAAAGTCATGTCTGACCCACCTATGTTAGAAATGCTACATCTAAAGAAATCACAATCCCTCCATACTACATGCTCCACTGACCTCAACCTCACTACTACAATCAACAGAACATGCTGGAGGGACAGGTTCATAACCCAGAGACGGCCCATGCTATGGAATAGACTTCCCATACATGTCAAACAGAGCACCTCACTGGCCCTCTTCAAGAGAAATCGTGATGAGTGGATGGGAAATAGAAAATTCACCCCAGGGATCACTCCAGTGGCTCTACTCGACAGAGGCACTAGGAACTAAGTTTGGGTGGCACGATGCCAGGGTAAACCTATGGGCTAGGCTTGTAAAGGCCCCAGGGCCATTAGCCTAGTATACAGCTATGAACCTATGAACCTATAATATTTGTAACATCACTCAATTAGCTTTTGAAAAAAATGCTTTGAACCTACTAATATTAGAAAAATTAAATCCATAAAGATATAGTAGTAGCAAACAGTAGCTATGAATTCAGACCTACTCAATAACTTCTTCTCTACTCAATGAAATTTATAGCTTTTTTTATTATTATCAAGAGCCTAAGATGTTCTTATTGTTGTCCCACATTTTTGCCAACCTTTTTCTTGATTATATTAAATATTATTATGCTGCAGCTTGACTTATATAGGACTGAAATGGTATTTATGCAAACTGATACACATGTTGCTTCTAGCCTGCTTTGGGGAGTATCAGAGTATATAAGCTTTTTGACATCAAGTGTAATGATATCAAATTATATTTTTACTAAATAAGTATTCACTTACATAAGTATAAGTTAAATCTAGTAACAGATATTGCTAATATATGGCAAAGTAACTGCTAAACCAATGCACCCTTATCTCTATATGATGAAATGTGGGGATATTTTGTGGTTAAATGAAACGATTACTAGATAAAAAGTAATGTAGTCAACATTACATCAGCTAAGAATGAAAATGCAAAAAAAGTAAAAAAAAAATAAAAACTACTACCCACCCTCCATCAACTCCACAGCAGTACCATGTCAAGATTATTCAAATAAGTCAAAAACACAGAGCAAAACTACTATTACATCTCAACTTTTCTGCACAAAAATACTAGAAAAAGCTAAAAATAATGCATAAACTCAGTAACTATGAGTGAATATTACACTTAGACAATTATAAAACTTAATTCAACAAGAGATTTTCCATCATCATTAGTGATCTTAAAAATAACAACTAGAAACAAACAAGTTAAACTATTTCAGAATTATTCAAATACACACAAAACAAAAATGTGGAAAACACTATCAAATAAAAAAAAAACAATCCCCCGAAATTGGCAAATAATTTATTGATTAGAAAAAAGAAAATATTGGCCGCTTAGTAAAATGCTCTCCCCTTAATATAATGCAGTTAATAGTTGAAGAAGTTAATGCAGGGAGAGTGGCAAAACGAACAGTTAATGACACACACTATCACACCTTGAAAATGGCGCCGAATGTATAAATTCAAAATCTCAGCAGTATCGGCAGTTTTTCACTTCACCGCAAATATATTCAAACTAATTCCTCTCATTCAAGGTTCGTATGTATCTTCTTACATATCCAAGCAAGTCGCAATATAGAAAACGACATAAACTCACTGGTGCATTAAATAAAATAAAAATATAGTTTATTGAAATATGCAATCTGGCAAGCGCTTTCACCCGTAGGCTTCATCAGTTCAATAGAGTAACAAATTCTAAGTGATGTCTTTATAGTACTAAAACATGACATCACTTCCTTAGAATCAATTAATATAATACATCTATATTTAAAAATATAAACATCAAGATAAATATTAAAATAATTAAAATACTCAATGAGTAATCATACAAGAAAATCATATTTAGATAAAACCAGAATATAGTATAGAACTCCGCTATCTTTTAAAAACATGAATGAACTGAAAGGCTTTCCTTTATGATAGTTCAAATATGTTACGCTAAGTTCTTCATCTAGCACTTGCACCACTTAGAATATTCTTGCATACTTATTATTTAATATGTCAATTTCTTAAAATAAGAATAGACTACCATAGCAAATGACTGATAACAAAAAGTTTTTTCATTATAAACTACAAGTTCCATAGCTAATAAGAAGCTAATTATATACCCACAGAACTGAGCTATTATAAATTGGGACAATACGTCCCTTTGCAGCTTTCGTTGCATGTATAAATCATTACAATTTTCTCTCTAACAACATACATAGCATACGAAGCAGTATTAAAACAAGACAGTTATAAAGGATAATAATGTAAGACATCCCCTTGCAACGTTTGTTACGTATATAAATATATGATCGTCATCTTTATACTTAAATACAATTGCTAGAGCTAAAAATTCACAATATCCAGTTTGAAACAGTTTGGCATTTCACTATAAACTTCAAGTTCCATAGCTAATAAAAAGCTAGATATACATAACAAACACAGAACTAAGCTATTATAAATTTGGGCAAAATGTCCTTTTGCAGCTTTCATTGGATATATAAATCTTTACGATCATCTCTCTAATAACATGCGTAGCAATCAAAACGGTGTTAAAACAAGGCAATTGTAAGGGATGATGATGTAAAACATCCCCCTGCAACGTACGTTACATATATAAATATGTAACTGTCACTGGCATTTCACTATAAACTTCAAGTTCCATCGCTAATAAAAAACTAGATATACATAACAAACACAGAACTAAGCTATTATAAATTGGGACAAAACGTCCTTTTGCAGCTTTCATTGGATATATAAATCTTTACGATCTTCTCTCTAATAACATGCGTAGAAAACAAAGCGGTGTTAAACAAGGCAGTTGTAAGGGATGATGATGTAAAACATCCCCTTGCAATGTATGTTACATATATAAATATGTAACTGTCATCTTAGTACTTAGGTGCAGTTGTTACAGCTAAAAATTCACAATATCCATTTTAAAGCAATTTGGCATATCAATTATGTATTTCATAACTCACTAAATACCATCTTACCCAAATTGCTAATTAAGCTTAACTTATTTAAATATTACTAGTAACTAATAAAATAAAAATGAAAATAAAAATAAAAATGGTAAAATTATAATCATAATATATTATTAGTTATTTAACATGTCATGTATACAAGTATAAACTCAGCTTACCAGAATGGATATCAATGGAATATGTATCAATTAAATATACGATAGTGTAAATACCAGAATGGATATCAATGGAATATATATCAATTAAATATATGATAGTGTAAAATATTTATTGCTTAATCATACCATATATTACATAATTGCATAATCTTCCCCAATATATATATATATATATACTAAGTAACTTTCTAGGAGTGAAACGCGGATAAACAGATAAATTGTTATAAATAAGAAATGTATATTTATATATAGATATAGCCTATATAGGATGGATATGAAAAACATATAAAAATCTATAAATATATATAAAAAATATAACACGATTAGATATCATGTATACGGCATAAAATAAAAAACTAATATATGTAATTTGCATATGTGATAAAACATATGCATATTTGTCTAAACATTCATTAATATAAAAAAACTATATAAGCTATATAAAATATAACTCAAAATAGATAGGTAATAATAATGTATTATATGTACATGTGATGAAACATATATTTATATGCCTAAATACTCATATATATATAAGAGCTATATCTTAAGTCTTCTATCTTTCAACATAGGGTGAATCGGTATCCTATCATTCAAACCTGGATCTCTATCAGCCCTTATTCGTATAATCCATTTTGTTTCATTTTGCTCAGTCTGATTACGTATAGGCCCTCTTCTAATTGTAGGATGATTCACATGCATCACCAGAAATCTAAATGTATGTTCTATAGATGTATTCATAACATGTTTCGATAATGCATTTTTATCTGATTTAATCCTAATATGGTATAGATGTTCCCTGATTCTTTCTTTAAGTTGTCTGTCTGTCTTGCCCACATAAAATGCTGGGCAAGACTGACAGATAGCAAGGTATACAACATGTGAAGTATTACAGTCAGCTTTAGGATAAAACCTAAAGTATTGTCCTGTTATTGGATGCATAAAACAGGCTGTAGAATCGATCATCTGACAAAAATTAAATTTTTTACAAGGTTGTGTTACTTCCTGTTTTGTGCTTCTAGATATTTGGACATTAGTTCTATTGGGATTACAAAGCATCATATATAAGTTAAATTTATTTCTATAGATAAATTTGGGTGTTTTGCCCACTACCTCTCGGATAGTGGGATCCACTTGTAATATACCCCAATATTTTATATAAGCTTCTCTGATGTCTTTAACATCTTCAGTGTAATGAATTGAAATATTTCAATTTTGATGTTCAAATTTCTTATTACTATCTTGTTTTATATTAGATTTACTTTGATCTGCAAAATGTGGGACGGCTCGACCTTGCCTAAGGGTAGTCATTTCTGATAGCCCAAGGTTAATTTCATTGATTTTATATTTTCTGTCCAAAAATTGTTGTTTCAAATTATTAATTTCTTGCTCATACCCCTCTTCTGTTGAATTTAATCTGGATATGCGCATTGCTTGACCTTTTTCTACATTTTTAAAAATGAACTCAGGATGCATGCTGGTCCTATGCAAGAATGAATTTCTGTAGCAGGACTTTGTATAGACTCCTGTATTAAGGAGGCCATTTGATAACCTCTCAATGTATACATCTAGATAAGATACCATTTTTAATGAAGCTGTCATAGGAAATTTTAAAAATTTTGTAATTGAATTAAGATATTCCAAGAATCGACCCAATTGTTCCTGATCTGATTTCCAAACCAGGAAAAGATCGTCCACGAATCGAACATAAAAAGCAACATTTTCCCTAAACTCATTCTGTGTCAAGACATAGTTTCTTTCCCAGTCAGCCATAACCAGATTGGCGTAGCTGTTGGCACAAGAAGTGCCCATAGCTACGCCATCTCTCTGTCTATAAATTTGTTGGTTAAACATAAAAATATCATTATTCAAAACTGTACCCAATAATCTACATATACTTTCTATCTGGATTTTTGTATAGTTTTGTGTATGTATAAGACATCTACGTATACAATCAATCCCTTCTACATTAGGAATACTGGTAAAGAGGGACTGTACATCCAATGTAACCAACCAGTACTCAATATCCAGTTGTTCTGTTTTTTGAATAACCATACAATTTTAACAAAAATTGTTTAGTATCCTTTAATATAGATATGTAATTATCAACAACGGGTCTGAGTTTAGATTCTAAATAAAGGGAGATGGGCTCAGTTATCCAGCCCCTCCCTGTCAATATGGGTCTCATAGGGGGTGAAGTTGAATTTTTATGTATTTTAGGGGTTCCTTGGATACATGGTATTCTAGGACTTTCAACTTGACAAAATTTAAACAAATCCAAACTCATCCATCCATTATGATATAAATAAGAAATTTCAGTTGTAACATCATTTATAATTTCATTCACTTGATAATGTTTAATAGACGTATAGTATTGTTTATCATTTAGCATATTTAACATACTAGATATATACTTATCCATATCCATTATCACAATAGGACCTCCTTTATCTGCAGGTCTAATCATTATACTGGTATCATATTTAAGTGTTTGTTATGTATATCTAGCTTTTTATTAGCTATGGAACTTAAAGTTCATAGTGAAATGCCAAACTGTTTCAAACTGGATATTGTGAATTTTTAGCTCTAGCAATTGTATTTAAGTATAAAGATGACGATCATATATTTAAATACGTAACAAACGTTGCAAGGGGATGTCTTACACTATTATCCTTTATAACTGTCTTGTTTTAATACTGCTTCGTATGCTATGTATGTTATTAGAGAGAAAATCATAATGATTTATACATGCAACGAAAGCTGCAAAGGGACGTATTGTCCCAATTTATAATAGCTCAGTTCTGTGGGTATATAATTAGCTTCTTATTAGCTATGGAACTTGTAGTTTATAATGAAAAACTTTTTGTTATCCATCATCTGCTATAGTAGTCTATTCTTATTTTAAGAAATTGACATATTAAATAATAATTATGTAAGAATATTCTACGTGGTGCAAGTGCTAAATAAAGAACTTAGCGTAACATATTTGAACTATCATAAAGGAAAGCCTTTCAGTTCATTCATGTTTTTAAAAGATAGCGGAGTTCTATACTATATTCTGGGTTATCTAAATATGATTTTCTTGTATGATTACTCATTGAGTAATTTAATTATTTTAATATTTATCTTGATGTTTATATCTTTAAATATAAATGTATTATATTAATTGATTCTAAGGAAGTGATGTCATGTTTTAGTACTATAAAGTCAGCACTTAGAATTTGTTACTCTATTGGCCTGATGAAGCCTACGGGTGAAAGAGCTTGCCAGATTGCATATTTCAATAAACTATATTTTTATTTTATTTAATGCACCGGTGAGTTTATGTCGTTTTCTACATTGCGACTTGCTTGGATATGTAAGAAGATACATACAAACGTTGAATGAGAGGAATTATTTTGAATATATTTGCGGTGAAGTGAAAAACTGCCGATACTGCTGAGATTTTGAATTTGTACATTTGGCGCCATTTTCAAGGTTTGATAGTGTGTGTCATTAACCTTTCATTTTGCCACTCTCCCTGCATTAACTTCTTCAACTATTAACGGCATTATATTAAGGGGAGAGCTTTTTACTAAGCGGCCAATATTTTCTTTTTTCTAATCTTTATTTTAAGGCTCATATTTGGCTGCTTTGTGAATATGGCTGAAACCAACGAGATTCCTACTGAATTACCATATGTTCCTGAAAGTCGCAGAGATAACATTAGTAGATTTTGTAAATATATAGAGGGGAATGATAACCCTCTACTGGCTTATTATGTTATTGGAGACATACCAGATGACGATTCCATAGCGGAAGCAAGTTACAGTGGTTTATCTACTTTACTAAATCAAATGGAAGGGGAATTCATTAAACTGAAATGACTTCAACTCCAGAGACAGCATTTTGAGGTATGCATTAAATGTAACATCATACTGAGAGGTCTACGCATACTTAAAATGCCAACCACAGTTATGCAATATCCAGACCTATTATATCTATGGCAAAAAATTAACATAGAGACAAGTATACATTATATGACATTGTTAAATCAGTATTTTCTACCTGAAGAAATAGATCTGAGAGTGTGAATAACAGAGCAACAGAAACACATTGAAATGACTTTCCCTAAAGCAGTGGTTGATAGAGGCTTTGAAAAGTTGTTGGACAATGTATATCTTTTTGAGAAAAAATTGCTAGAGCAAAAACAGAATAAGAATCACAGAGACACCATGGACTTTTCTAAAGGCCAAGTCTTTACCTGGCCTAGAGATAAGGCTGATATAAGAAATGTTAAAACAAATAATGTCGGACTCATTTCTAAGACTAATGTACAACCAACTGTAAATCATAATATTCATGGTACTGATACCAAGAAACAAGTACATCTAAATGACTCTTCTATATGGATTAGTAATGAAAATCGAGTTGTTGCTACTGCTATTGTGCACCATGATAATAGTAATGTACATTTTTTAGAAAATCCCACTGATAATAATATAGAATCTGTTGGTCAAAATATAAACAAGGGAGATATGTCTGCATACTCTACAGATATAGAAATAAGCAGTGTTATGAGTGATGGAATTGTTAGAAGGAAGATTCAAAACACACCTAAAATTGATTGTCCTAATGCAATGGCCCCTTTCCCTATAGAGGACAAATGGAAAAGAGGGAGGGATCGTTCCATGAGCAGAAGAAGACAAAAAAGAAGAATTACAGAGTTGGAACATACAGGTCCAACTCTGAAGAAAATGTGGAACCAAGAAACACCTCACTAATATGGAATATTTCTAGTAGGACACTTACTAAGGAAGAAATAGAAGTGTTAGAAAAGGGTCTTACTTTCATACCCACCACAAGGAGTGACATAACAGAAACTGTTGTAGATTTAAAAATGTTTGTGAGAAATGTACAGCTCAAAATAGACTTTGGAACGCTAGACAATAGAACTGGAGGGGATTTATATAAAAAACCTAGCACATACATGCCTAATTTGCATCCATTGTTAGATGCATGCTCTAAATTAGTGGAAGAAGAGCTATTTGAGCATAATATGGATAAAAGAAGTAATAGGAAGTATGCGAATTTGACGTACAAGACAAGAAGAACATTGGAAACACTTAAAAATGATACCAGTATAATGATTAGACCTGCAGATAAAGGAGGTCCTATTGTGATAATGGATATGGAAAAGTAAATATCTAGTATGTTAAATATGCTAAATGTTAAACAATACTATACGTCTATTAAACATTATCAAGTGAATGAAATTATAAATAATGTCACAACTGAAATTTCTTATTTATATCATAATGGACGGATGAGTTTGGATTTGTTTAAATTTTGTCAAGTTGAAAGTCCCAGAATACCATGTATCCAAGGAACCCCTAAAATACATAAAAATTCAATTTCACCCCCTATGAGACCCATAGTGGCAGGGAGGGGCTGGATAACTGAGCCCATCTCCCTTTATTTAGAATCTAAACTCAGACCTGTTGTTGATAATTACATATATATATATTAAAGGATACTAAACAATTTTTGTTAAAATTGTATGATTATTCAAAAACAGAACAACTGGATATTGAGTACTGGTTGGTTACATTGGATGTACAGTCCCTCTTCACCAGTATTCCTAATGTAGAAGGGATTGATTGTATACGTAGATGTCTTATACATACACAAAACTATACAAAAATCCAGATAGAAAGTATATGTAGATTATTGGGTACAGTTTTGAATAACAATATTTTTATGTTTAACCAACAAATTTATAGACAGAGAGATGGTGTAGCTATGGGCACTTCTTGTGCGAACAGCTACGCCAATCTGGTTATGGCCAACTGGGAAAGAAACTATGTCTTGACACAGAATGAGTTTAGGGAAAATGTTGCTTTTTATGTTCGATTCATGGACGATCTTTTCCTGGTTTGGAAATCAGATTAGGAACAATTGGGTCGATTCTTGGAATATCTTAATTCAACTAAAAAAATTTTTAAATTTACTATGACAGCTTCATTAAAAATGGTATCTTATCTAGATGTATACATTGAGAGGTTATCAAATGGCCTCCTTAATACAGGAGTCTATACAAAGTCCTGCTACAGAAATTCATTCTTGCATAGGACCAGCATGCATCCTGAGTTCATTTTTAAAAATGTTGTAAAAGGTCAAGCAATGCACATATCCAGATTAAATTCAACAGAAGAGGGGTATGAGCAAGAAATTAATAATTTGAAACAACAATTTTTGGGCAGAAAATATAAAATCAATGAAATTAACCTTGGGCTATCAGAAATGACTACACTTAGGCAAGGTCGAGCCCTCCCACATTTTTCAGATCAAAGTAAATCTAATATAAAACAAGATAGTAATAATAAATTTGAACATCAAAATCGAAATATTTCAATTCATTACATTGAAGATGTTAAAGACATCAGAGAAGCTTACATAAAATATTGGGATATATTACAAGTGGATCCCACTATCTGAGAGGTAGTGGGCGAAACACCCAAATTTATCTATAGAAATACATTTAACTTATATAGGATGCTTTGTAATCCCAATAGAACTAATGTCCAAATATCTAGAAGCACAAAACAGGGAGTAACACAACCTTGTAAAAAATGTAATTTTTGTCAGATGATCGATTCTACAGCCTGTTTTATGCATCCAATAACAGGACAATACTTTAGGTTTTATCCTAAAGCTGACTGTAATACTTCACATGTTGTATACCTTGCTATCTGTCAGTCTTGCCCAGCATTTTATGTGGGCAAGACAGACAGATGACTTAAAGAAAGAATCAGGGAACATCTATACAATATTAGGATTAAATCAGATAAAAATGCATTATCGAAACATGTTATGGATACATCTATAGAACATACATTTAGATTTCTGGTGATGCATGTGAATCATCCTACACTTAGAAGAGGGCCTATACGTAATCAGACTGAGCAAAATGAAACAAAATGGATTATACGACTAAGGGCTGATAGAGATCCAGGTTTGAATGATAGGATACCGATTCGTCCTATGTTGAAAGATAGAAGACTTAAGATATAGCTCTTATATATATATATGAGTATTTAGGCATATAAATATATGTTTCATCACATGTACATATAATACATTATTATCACCTATCTATTTTTGAGTTATATTTTATATAGCTTATACAGTTTTTTATATTAATGAATGTTTAGACATATATGCATATGTTTTATTACATATGCAAATTGCATATATTAGTTTTTTATTTTATGCTGTATACATGATATATAATCGTGTTATATTTTATATATATATTTATAGATTTTTATATGTTTGTTATATCCACCCTATATAGGCTATACCTATAGATAAATATACATTTCTTATTTATAATAATTTATCTGTTTATCTGTGTTTCACTCCTAGAAAGTTACTTAGTATATATATATTGGGGAAGATTATGCAATTATGTAATATATGGTATGATTAAGCAATAAATATTTTACACTATCATATATTTAATTGATATATATTCCATTGATATCCATTCTGGTATTTACACTATCATATATTTAATTGATACATATTCCATTGATATCCATTCTGGTATTTTTATACTAGTAAGCTGAGCTTATACTTGTATACATGACATGACATGTTAAATAACTAATAATACATTATGATTATAATTTTACCATTTTTATTTTTATTTTTATTTTTGTTTTTATTTTATTAGTTACTAGTAATATTTAAATAAGTTAAGCTTAATTAGCAATTTGGGTAAGATGGTATTTAGTGAGTTATGAAATACATAACTGATATGCCAAATTGTTTTAAATTGGATATTGTGAATTTTTAGCTCTAACAACTGTACCTAAGTACTAAGATGACAGTTACATATTTATATATGTAACGTACGTTGCAAGGGGATGTTTCACATCATCATCCCTTACAACTGCCTCGTTTTAACACTGTTTTGTTTGCTACGCATGTTATTAGAGAGAAGATCGTAATGATTTATATATCCAATGAAAGCTGCAAAAGGACGTTTCATCCCAATTTATAATAGCTTAGTTCTGTGTTTGTTATGTATATCTAGTTTTTTATTAGCTATGGAACTTGAAGTTTATAGTGAAATGCCAGTGACAGTTACATATTTATATATGTAACGTACGTTGCAAGGGGATGTTTTACATCATCATCCCTTACAATTGCCTTGTTTTAACACCGTTTTGTTTGCTACTCATGTTATTAGAGAGAAGATCGTAAAGATTTATATATTCCCAGGAACACCAAGAGGAAGATCACCACGATGTAGTCAAATGAAAATTCTTTATTAATGAAATAACAAGTGCTTTTGCATACTATCCAGTATGCTTTATCAGGTTACAATCCATTAGTAGATGCTAAGCACTTATATAGCAACAGCTAATTGCCTAATTTCCCGCTCTTTTTATTAATTATAAACCAAACAAATTAGTTCATTGAAACTCTTCCTTTAAAGAAACATTCAATACATTTTAAATAACCCAAAATGTTAATGGCAACATTTAGACTATGTATTTTTATACTATGTATTTTTAACTTGTTTGTTTATGTCTCAAATTCAAATAACAAACAAAAAATATAATATATTATACATGAAGAATCAAATAAATAATATTATTCAAATATTTAAATATTCAATATCAAGTAATAAAATAAAATACATATAAAAATATATATGTAAGGCATCTGTAAAAATATATATGTGTGATATTTGAGCATATGTATATCAACTATATCTATTTTAAAATTATAATATATATAACATTCAAAAGTTTGTTTAGTATAATATATTGTATTGTATTAAAAATAATAAAAAATGTCCAAAATGTGCTGGTTAAATAATGTAAAATAAAAATAAAAATAGAAATGAAAATAAAAATAAAAATAAAAATGAAAATAAAAATAAAAATATATGAACATATAATGTTTTACATCATCATCCTTTACAATTGCCTTGTTTTAACACCGTTTTGATTGCTACGCATGTTATTAGAGAGAAGATCGTAAAGATTTATATATCCAATGAAAGCTGCAAAAGGACGTTTCGTCCCAATTTATAATAGTTTAGTTCTGTGTTTGTTATGTATATATAGCTTTTTATTAGCTATGGAACTTGAAGTTTATAGTGAAATGCCAAACTGTTTCAAACTGGATATTGTGAATTTTTAGCTCTAGCAATTGTATTTAAGTATAAAGATGACGATCATATATTTATATACGTAATGAACGTTGCAAGGGGATGTCTTACATTATTATCCTTTATAACTGTCTTGTTTTAATACTGTTTCGTATGCTATGTATGTTATTAGAGAGAAAATCATAATGATTTATACATGCAACGAAAGCTGCAAAGGGACGTATTGTCCCAATTTATAATAGCTCAGTTCTGTGGGTATATAATTAGCTTCTTATTAGCTATGGAACTTGTAGTTTATAATGAAAAAACTTTTTATTATCAGTCATCTACTATAGTAGTCTATTCACATATTAAGAAATTGACATATTAAATTGACATATTAAATAATAAGTATGCAAGAATATTTTAAGTGGTACAAGTGCTAGATGAAGAACTTAGCGTAACATATTTGAACTATCATAAAGGAAAGCCTTTCAGTTCATTCATGTTTTTAAAAGATAGCGGAGTTCTGTACTATATTCTGGTTTTATCTAAATTTGATTTTCTTGTATGATTACTCATTGAGTATTTTAATTATTTTAATATTTATCTTGATGTTTATATCTTCAAATATAAATGTATTATATTAATTTATTCTAAGGAAGTGATGTCATGTTTTAGTACTATAAAGACAGCACTTAGAATATGTTACTCTATTGGCCTGATGAAGCCTATGGGTAAAAGCGCTTGTCAGATTGCATATTTCAATAAACTATATTTTTATTTTATTTAATGCACCGGTGAGTTTATGTTGTTTTCTACATTGCGACTTGCTTGGATATGTAAGAAGATACATAAGAACCTTGAATGAGAGGAATTAGTTTGAATATATTTGCGGTGAAGTGAAAAACTGCCGATACTGCTGAGATTTTGAATTTATACATTTGGCGCCATTTTCAAGGTTTGATAGTGTGTGTCATTAACTGTTCGTTTTGCCACTCTCCCTGCATTAACTTTTTCAAATAATTTATTGAGCTCTTTCATTCTTACTGTACAATTAACATTCCTTTCTTACATACACAGACAAATTACTAAATCAGCTTATTTCCATAATAACACGAAGGACATAAATATATATATATATATATATATATATATATATATATATATATATATATATATATACATATTTTATATATATATATATATATATATATATATATATTTAGTACAATACGTTCAGGAACTTCAACTTTTTAAATTTAAATGACAAGGAAAATTAAGTAAATGTATGAGTGAACAGCTCTATGACATTAAGAAGAAAGACACAAAAATAGTTTATGCAAACATTTACAAATTTGTAAAAAGCTGTAGTAAATTTTATTTTATAATTAGAAAAGGTAGTTTTAGATTTAAGGGACTGTAATTATAGAAATAAGGTGGAAATTAGATAAATGATTTAGTAACTTGGACTTGGCACCAATAAATCACCATGCTTAAATGAAATGGTAAACATATATATATATATATATATATTTTTTTATTAAATCAAAGGTTAAAAAATAATTGATAATTATATTAGAATTAATGTGTGTATTGAAGTATTTTTAGATGGTTTTGATAACTGGTGTGAGAAATGCTAATTAATTGGTGATTTAGTAATTTGTGTGTGTATATAAGAAAGGGATGTCTGATTTGATGTTATTCTAATAAAGTCAGTTGCACAGTAAGGAAAAAAGTGCTCAATAAATTATTTGTTCTACTGTGGCATTATTACCAATTTTGCCTACTGACATTTGCTCACTTTACCTTCACTCAGATTAACACCTTCATTCCCTTTACTATTTTATATATATATATATATTTATATATATATATATATATATATTTATATATGTATATATATATATATATATATATATATATATATATATATGGGTCTACTATCGGAGATCAAAATTGCACTATTCTGAAATCTAATAGTAGATGCCCACTAACGCGAAAGTGCACTTCACCGAGCGTGCACTTTCGCAAACACCACTAGAACGAATGAGCAATGTCTTCCACAGTGGTGCGGCAGTCATGGAACTTAAGGTTAGGGCTTGGGTTAAGGATAGTGGATAGCCTTACTAGCTATCCACTATCCTTAACCCAAGCCCTAACCCTAAGGTCTGTGACTACTGCACCACAGTGGAGGACATACAATTTCCTCCACTGTGGTGTGGTAGTCATGGACCTTAGGGTTAGGGCTTGGGTTAAGGATAGTGGATAGCCCTACTAGCTATCCACTATCCTTAACTCAAGCCCTAACCATAAGGTCTGCAACCATTCGCTCTAGTGGTGTTTGCGAAAGTACACTTTCAGTGAAGTGTACTTTTGCGTTAGTAGGCATCTAATACTGGATTTCGAAATAGTGTAATTTTGATCTCCGGTAGTAGACCCATGTATATACATATATATATATATATGGATTTTTGAGCCCATAAAGAGGAATCCTGTGAACAGTGAAAGCTCAGAAGTGCAAAATTCAAAACCTTGAATACCAGCAGTTTTGAATTTCATGCTTCTGAGGTTTTGCTGTTGTTATGGATTCAGCTAAGTGTGTGTGTGTTAAGGGTTTTGGGTAGGGGCTGTGGTGTGTGTCAATGTATTTTGTTGCTATAATATGTGTGTGTGTAAGGAGAATGTAGCTTGTGTGGTGGTGTTTTGTGTGTGTTTGTGTGTAGTGGGACCTCAGAGTGAGAATATTTAAGTAGGGGGTACAAGGAGACTTGCCCCCCTGCTTTTCTGTAATAGAGAGCCTGTGTTTGTGTGTGGAGAGGATTGTGTGTGCGTGTGAGGTAGAAGTGCAAAATTAAAAATCTCCAGTGTGCGAGATTTTGAATTTTGCGTTTCTCAATTTTTGTGGTTTCAAAAATTCGACTTTATAGCTTCAAAATACTGAATTTTGATATTTCAATATTTCAAGGATATAAAGTGAATATCTCTCTCTCTCTCTCTCTCTCTATATATATATATATATATATTTACACATATATATATATATATATATATATATATATATATATATATATATATGCCATTACTCTGAATTACAAATCTTTCAGTTCAAAACATCAAGCTTCAAAAGATCAAATTACAAAACATGCAATTTTGCAGGCTTGCCCCCCCCCCCCCGCATCCCCTGCCAGTAGCATAGGTAGGGCAGGTGAGAGGGGGAACTGACCTGGGCACACAGTTTCTTGTCTTTTCTAGCTACTGACAGTCAACTCCAGAAGATTTTTTTGCTGTTTGGCATTTAGAGATAAAGGAATTGGAACATTCTTTAGTATTACTGATCTTGTTAAAGAACAATTATCAGACCATAACCCCTTAAAAACATATGTATCCCTTCCCAATACACATCTAATTTTTCCCAATCCATAAAAATGTGTATCCAACCAACTTTTATAACTTTACTACATCTCCAACAAATCAAAGATGTCATTTTACTAAACTTGGAACTGATAATGAGTTGGCTTCTGTGGAGCTGAAATGGATTTTGAAACTTAGTGCACATTTACCCCCAGGTTTAAACAGTTATGTATCCATCAAACCGGTTCTTGAACATAAGAGCTTTTAGCATGATTTTATCTATTATATTATCATTATATATATTATATAATATATTATTCACATTATATATGTTAGCTAAATGATCATTTTAGGGCAAAATAGTTTTTTAGTTTTTGCTTTTTAATATTTATATATGATTGTATTTTTTTTTTCTTTGATGCTATTAGAGTGAGATTTCTTTATTGATAGTATCAGTATTTTAGTATTATATTGATATTATACATTTGACCTTTAAGCCAGTTGACTGGGATTTGACATGCTGATACAATTGAAGCAAGATTTGTTTGTTGCAAGTTGCAGGTTTCAATATTTATCACTGAGTCTGTACTACATGAATATTTTTATCATGCATCAAGCCGGTTCACTTGGTTTTGAGAAGAACATATCTACATTATTTGTTTTTTATTAAGATTTAATTTGTTTTAGTATTTGTTATCTATTTACTAACTGTCGATGCTACTTAGCGTGGCAGTCAGTGTTATGTATTTTGTTTGGATTCTATTAATGAATTTCAGCTGTATATACTTTAAATGCTAATTGCTTGTTAAAATGTTCTACTTTTCCCACACATTGTTATATTTAAGAGCTTTGGTTTTTATATGTTGTCATCTGATGAAGCGTAGGATACACTACGCGAAAGCGCTCATCTTCTTTTATGTGTTCGTTGGAAAAATAAATATTTCATTTTTTGGTTTCAACTTGGTGTTCAAGAGTTGTTTGTGGATTATGTTTTTTCAAACTTGGAAATTCTATAGGGAATAACAAACATTCTATGTATATATTTTAATATACACTTTTTCCAGTATAAATTTGAGGAAGTTTGACTAACTGATTTAAGTAACAAAGTTTTAGTCTTACCATCTATTGAGTCACTCAATCCACTACTATCTAAAAAATTCCAGAATTTTGCATCAAAATTATCATTATTATTATTATTATTACTATTATTATTTATAATTAACTTATATAACTTGGACAAGCTTCCTTTGCAGGTCAGTTTACCTTCAATGATAGCATTCATATATTCATATATAGGGGATTAGTGTTTTCTTCCTCTTCACTCGTATTATCTACACATTAATTTTATTTCTTACTGATGGGAAATATGAACTAGTTAACAGATTCATCCAGCATATATTCTGGCAACTTAGCTTTTTCTTTTTCAAAGTAATCAGACCACAATACTAATCCATTCCTTCTTGATAAATTCATTTTAATAATGTTCTGAGTTTCATTAAATCTATAGGTGTGTGCAGTGGAAAAGCACAAAAAGTTCCATGTTGATATTAATGGAGTTTTAAAAACATATATCTGTTTTAAGAACTGATTTCATATATACACAGTCTAAAGATTAAATTTAATTTCTTTCTAAGGCAAATTTTATTAACCAGCTGAAAGGATTGTTACATATTTCTAATTTATATTTGATAAATTTATAAGAATTTTGTATAATCTACTGCTTAATAGTTTTCCATTAACTAGTGCAGGTTGATTCTATACAGAGTATAATAGAATTAAAATTTGCAGAAATAGAATAAGATTCTATATCTGTGAAGCTAATATCACCATAATCTTATATGATTTTTATAAGCAATTCGACTTTTCAGGATAGCATTAGAATAAAGTCCATTTTTTTTCATTTTCTTTAAACATTTTTTTTAGTTAGGAATTAAAATTATTGAATGCAATGTATATGTATAAAATCTTGGGTAATATAATCATTTTAATAAGTACTAACCTATCCTCAAAGTAAAAAAAAAATATTACATTTTTAATAAAAAGTAACACTTCTTCAGTTATTTTTTTTTCAAAATTATTCTTAATAATCTAACATCTTGACAGATTTTTAAATCTAAATATTTTACTTCTTTTCCTTCCCAATTATAGTTGTCTTTATCTTTAAAAGTACTGTCTAGTATCTGATTTAACACTAAAGTTTCCGGTTTATGATTATTAAATTTCAGCAGTGATGCTTCTCAAAACTTTTCAATTTCCTCATCTAGTTCTTTAATTAAATAATTTAAATCACCTATAGTTAGTAAAGTATCATCCTCAAAAAGCTGTGTTTTAGATTGACAATTCTTGCTACTTGAGAGGTCATCATTTTTTTTAATTGTTTCCTATACTATTAGCTAAGGGGTCAATACCTAATGCATATAGTAAAGGGGACAACAGACACCCTTGATTTTTGACTTTGTTTAAGGTGAATACTTGAGAAATGTAAGATCCAATTTTAACATATGCTTGTGTGTGTGTGTGTGTGTGTGTGTGTGTGTGTGTGTGTGTGTGTGTGTGTGTGTGTGTGTATGTGTGTGTGTGTTTGTTTGTGTATATATTCATGTCTATATTATCAATCTAACTATAATCCTAGCCTACGTCTTTAGCTGTCCTGTGTATTCCAAATACAAACAAACTATCAAAAGACATTCTATCATTTACCTGCATATATAGGCATCATGCTTTATCATCTCACATTAGTCCTTATTCCTGCTTCACACTTGTTGACGCAAGGTCTGTTCATCTTGCCAGATTCCCATGGAAAAAAGTTGTGCCAATTTGTGCTTCTACTTAAATATCCCTCAGGATTAAACATTCCTACTAATTCTCTTCTGACCATCTTCAACACTTGAGGAATTAGAGAATCACAGCACCATTTTTCCAGCAATCCACCTTATCTTCCCATCACCTAATATGAGGTTTGGTAAACATGAAAATTTTGTCTAGTTCTTAATAACCTCTACCAGTATTTTAAACAGTGTTTTGTGCAAATGCCTCATATTTTGAGTGACTGCGTGTACATTTTTAATTTATCAGAATGCCAACCCCACTTTTTTCAGTCTGGAAAGATGTATTAGGCATACCTATAAGAAACATTGGTATAATCTCTAAATCATTTTTAAATAAGCCATTCATGTTCTTGCTTGTATTCACAAAAGTATTTAACAAGGTAAAGCATCTCAAAATGCAAAAGAATATTCCAGAGTTGTCTTTGTTTTTAGGCATTTGTATAAATGTAAGTCTATTGCCCATGCTATGTGTGTTAATATTAATGATATCACTAGTACTAATATGCTCTCATTGCGTGGACAAGGTTCTGGCAATTATTAGTTGATTGTCATACTAACAATGAAAAGTGTATCTATGAATTAGCATTCACATAAAGAGGTATTCTTTTTCTTTAAGATTGTGAAGCCTTAGAGTTGGAATATACATCTAGGGAAGGTAAGAATAAAGAGGGCCTGCCTGCTGTGACAAATGATTTTCAATTAAGCTAAGATGATTTCTGTTCCCTGGTTATTTCTGTTCCATAGTTATACATATGGTTAGCAAGCATATGAAATTCTGTCTTGTGGATCCTACACTAGAAGCAACAGGATTCTTTGACCAAACTTTAGGACATGGATTAAACTCTCTCTAGCCACGTATTATTTATTCAGCTGGCTAAAGTCTGGCTAATATGTTAGATTCAGAAAACATTTCCAATTTTGTATATTGTTTTGTATCTGCTGATGGCTTTGATGAGTTCTGCTGCTGAGTTAAGAAATCTCTCTGGAATGAGGTTGTGAAATAATGTATCATTTTTTTTCACTTTTCTCTCTCTTTTTTCCATCTATTGTACCTCAGTCATTGTTATATATACAGATTCTTTCTGCATTGATTTGGTCTTCAACTGTATTTAACTGTTTCCATTTTCATAAATGCATCCACATGTTTGACCAGCTGTGCATCTAAATGCTATGTTCTGTCCATGGGTCTATATTACATCGTTGAACTCAGAGGAGTTCGAACGATGTAATATCGAACCATGAAGTTCGAAACCCAAGAATTACAAAAACACAAGACAGCTTTTCAAATGGAAAAAAATCACTGTTCCGATACAAAAAACAAACAAAACATTTACACTTTAAATGTAAACAAATGTGAGAGGTTTTGCCCCCCACATCCACCAAAGTGGGGTGCTGTACCCCCACAAACCCCTACTTAAATATACCAACTCTGAGATCACACTACAGTGGAGGAAATAGCAAAGCCCCGAAAATGGCCCACTGATTTTTCCCTGAGCCATGGCTTTGCTATTTTCGTATTTCAAACAGTTGGGTTCGATATTACAACGTTCGGACTCCTATGAGTTCAACGTTGTAATATAGACCCTCTGCCCATAGCTATGAATTAATGTAAAATTCTCTATTAAACTCATTATAAAATAATGTTAGTGTACCTGAAATTCAAGTTTTATGTATCATACTGTGCACCAAACTGTAGCATTTGTTGTTTGCTTGTGTGCCCAGGTCATGACTGAACAGGGTTCTTGGATGAACCCACATACCTGGTTAACAAAGCAAACAAAACAAACTAACATATAAACAAATAAATAATGAATTAAACAAACAGAAAAATAAGCATCACAATACATAAAAGGCGGCTTCAGTAAGAGTTAAATCTGAGTGATACATTTCATACAAACAAATCTGTATCAGCGTTAATTTAATATTCCATGGTCAGGCTCTCTAGTGTCCCTGAGAGAATCATCATCATACTGAATACTTAGTCCTTGGAAGAACCTTAATAAAATGGTAGACAGTACTATCACATTGCTGTATGATTAGATCCTCATCTGTCCTTCATATACCATGTTTGTTAACCAAAGACTAGAACAAATGAGTAGTTACTACTATAAATAGAACTTGTACCTTACTTACCCCTGAAAACAGGTTGGTTAATGGAAAGTGGGTAGCACCTCCCCCACACACTCAAACTGAATATAACCTGCTACTGTTGCAACCAGCTCTAGGTAAAAACAGATCTTCTGCCCTCTAGTTTTTGAATAACTGGTATGTAGGGTCATTCTTTTGACTCCATGTTGGGGAAAAGACAACTTATCAATTAATATGCCTATCTTCAGACTTATGCTTCTTGGTTACTGTCCTTCTCTACTTCCTCCATCAGTAAGGAAGTTTCTTAGCTACAACGTGAGGTCCTCCAATGAAGGTTAGGTTTTCCTGAACTTTCCAAGTATGATACATACTTATAGACCATCATTTCTTTTATTTATTCTGCACGAGACTGTCCTTCACGATCTCAGAAACACACGAAAATGGTGGTTATTCAGGGTTATATTGATATGCTCTTATCGTCCTTGTCAGTTTATTCATGTATGTAGTATATTGTGGTATAATACAGTCACTTTGGGATAGCTGTTCTCCTGGAGTTTTATCCACAATAGTCAAGTCAGATTGTATATCTGCTTTAGATGTTTGGCTTTATAGAGTGAATGCAAGGACTCATTTATGTAAGTTTTTATTTTACATCTAACTTCATTATGTCTGCTTACATTTGCAGTGGTGCTTTTCATGGGGTATTGTGGGCCTCTCTTGTTACTGTGTATGTTTTGATTCTGTGCTCAATCAGTGCTATTTTAACTAATATACATACTCTATCTATGCATTTGGATATTTTTATCAGGATTTTCTTTCCTGAAGATAATGAACTACACCAATTTCTTATTGATATAAAAGTATGAGCCAATGTGAAAACTTGCATGAACTTTATAGATGGATGCACACATCTTAACATATAGATAGTGAAAGATAAAAAAGAGAGATCAAGATAGACAGAGAAAGAGATGAACAGATAGAAACAACAGTCGACAGACATATGGAGACACAGGAGAAGAAATAGACTAAAATGTGGGTAGATCTGAACATGCACCTGTTGAGACAGTGAAGAAGGGTGCTGTTTTAGAGTTACTGAGAAAGAAGTCAGGGCATGGTTGAGAGCTAGAAATGAAATGATTTTAATGACTTGGGAAATATTGTCTCATATCAGTTGCAGAAATACCCAAGGATATAGTTACACAAACTTTTTCTATGGTCTGTATTAATAGAGAATTTGAGAGATACCATGTTGATGAAGAAACAAAAATAGAAAAGTGTCAGTAGAGGAATGGATGCATAGCAGTATCTACAACTCCCTGTTGAACTTGATAAACCATAAATTTCCTTTGGCTTCTGGAAAGACTGTCACATCTGCAGTCAAGTTAGTGTAAGCCAGAGATATTCAGTACTGTATACGCTGCATATTGCATCCATGCAGTGGACAAAACCAGACATACAAAGCAGGAAGACAATTGGCATGTTCATTGATAGACACATAGCCGGCCTTAGGCATAGTCCAACTAGGCAGCCACCTGGGGCACTGCTGTAGCAGGGGTGCTTTTCCAGTAAACTGGATGGTGTAGGTAGACCAGGATGGAGGCACTAGTTGATGTGGGGGGTGCTGTGGAGACATTTTGCCTAGTGCACCAATTGACCATAGGCCAGCCCTGGATAGACACCACAGAATAATGAGTTAGATAAAAAAGCCAAAAAGTCCTGATGCACTACGTAGTCCTACAGATGCAGTGCTACAAAAAGTGAAAAGTAAAAGCAGCAGACATTTTTCTGTGATTCACTGCACAAGTGCTTCCCTTCAAACACTGCTGCCAAACAAATACACACTGCTGCCAAACAAATACAGTCTCCCCACATAGTCAATTGCATCTCTGTACTTTGATCAACAATATAACTAAATACCTAGATGAATCACACCACGGATTACCAAACAGATCCACATTGTACCATACCTCGCGACCTCTCAGAGCAAGAAATCTGGACAAAGCCAAAAATAATGTGGGTCAAAGACACAGAAATTGGGACAATTTTTAAATATTGCTTCTATAAACTAAGGAAGTTGACAGATTTTGCATTAACATACATTTTCGAAAGGATATGAAGTCTGAAACTGAAACGGTTATCATTGTTTTCTGACTTCAGTACTCAATGATTTGCCAATGATATACCAGAAACCCAGATTTTTATGAGAAATTGAGCAAAAATATGAGGCAAAAATCTGGACATTCTTTGAAAATCTGTATAGTTGAGAGATGTGCATTGTAGTTATTCATCTAGATCTAGCATCTCTTGTAATCTGTCTGATTAGTTCCCATGAACAAAATTAATTACTTTTATTAACATCTTTGTTGATTTCACGTATAAAATTTTCACTAAATACATGTTATTTTTGCTACTTGCAAAATCCTACCTGTTGTCTGTCAAATTAACTGACAGCATGACTAGTATTCACAGTCTGGGATTTCGCAGCTATATAATGGTTTTCCACAAAAATCACCACGATGTGTATATTCGAATAAGCTTAAAACACAGATATTTTTACCCTGAATAAGGAAAAGTGAAGGTGTTTTGAAAAAACATGCCTACTTACAGCCAGATCTCAAAGTACCTAAAGATAAGAATAGTTCTGTAGTTCAACAAATACTTTTGTACTTGAATAAACACTTCAAAGGTTGGCAATAAATCTTGTAAACGAACGAGTAGATGTAACAAATCTTTAATTCCACAGCACCACAGCAAAAAGGACACAGCAATAACCACAAGCGCTTTCGCCCGTTCGTAACGGGCTTTTTCAAGTGTACTGGGTTGTTGCAAAACTCCATATTTAAGTTAAAACAACCCTGTCATGTGATTAATTGAATTAATAACATCAATTAAATACATTAAATCGTTTAAAATATATATGTTAAATAAATGTGTTTGCGTTTCTTTAAAATGCATTGAATGCTGTCACTTATAAATACTTGCTGTATGCATAAAAAGAAAACATTTTTAAAAATCTTGAAGATATCACTTAGAATAATTGTTTAAAAAGTGTGCATTTATAAATACATTCAAAACTTATGTTAAAATACAGGACATTCGTCTGCTAAATTGCATAAACTAACTACTACCACTGAGACATTGCAAAAACACATTCTATTTTCATATGAAAGAATTGTTACCAGTTTTATTTTATAAAACCCACTGTTGTAGTATAAATGTTTGTTATTCCCTCACTTCCTTTCATGATTTATTACCTCAGATATATATATGTTAATTGTCAATATGTCAAAAAAGTATAGTATAAAAAAGTATATATATCTGTATTTGTGTATTTCATTACAACCTATTTCTTTTTGCTCTAAGAATGTCACCAATACTAATTGCTTCATTTAAGCCTGGGTACTTTGTTGCGTTAAGCTTTAACTGCCAAACTAATTCCTTGATACCAAGGGCCGTCTCCCAGTCTCCACCTTTTAGATCTTGCCTGACCTTGTCAACAACAAAAAATTTTAATGACATGTTATTACAATTGAGGGAATGCCTGTAAAGGCATTTGTTTCTTTTTTAGTTTTAATGTCATTTATATGTTCATATATTCTGCGCTTTAGTTGTCTTTCGGTTTTTCCCACATAAAATGATGGGCAAGTCTGGCACAGCCCTATATATATCACCCCTGATGAATTACAGTTGTAATTACACTTAGCATGCAACGTAGTTTTACAGGAAGGGATACAAACTTGTTCTTTATTAATAAGATATGTGCACTGGTTGCATTGGCCACATGCAAATGTCCCTTTTCTTTTTATTACCAAACCTTGATGTTTTTCCATAGCATTCATATTTTGTTCAAACATTCCTTTCAAATTTATATTTCTTTTTCTAATAAAAGAAATGTGTTCTGGAAAAATTTTATTAAATTCATCTTGCAAGGAAATCATAGGCCATACGTTCCTAAACGTATTTTCAATGAATGTAGCATCTTGAGAATTTGTATATACAAAATTGCCCTGCCTGCCAAAATTTTCAATTTCTGGCTTCTTGTATGTTACTGAACCTGTTCCCAATATAGGTTTAAAATCATGATCTCTTTTATGTGAAATTTCATTCACTATTGTTTGGAACAGTGTGGATGGATAACCCCTACTTGAAAATGCTTTTCTTAGAAATTCAACTTCATCTTGGAATAATCCATTCGTACTGCACATTCTGGATGCTCTCACAAGCTGTCCTTTGATAATACCTTTTTTAATGTGCCAGGGATGACCACTATCAAAATGTAGATATGAGTTGCAGTACGTCTCTTTTCTAAATATTTGTGAAGTAAAGCCCTTTTGATCTGTTTTTTTAACTAGTTTAATATCCAAGTAGTTTAAGCTCTCATTACTCAGACTATATGTGAACTTAAGAAAACTAGTAGTATTTTCCAAGTAACGCATGAAGTTCAAAAATTGTTGTTCTGTACCTGCCCATAAAATACAGATATCGTCCAAAAACCTCCTGTAAAATTTAATGTGTTCTTTCCAGATAGTAGAGTGAATAAATTCCTTCTCCCACTTGTGTAAAACTATATTTGCATAGGCAGTAGCACATGGGGCTCCCATGGCCACCCCACTTTTCTGCTTGTAAAATTCTTCATTAAAGTATATGAAGTTGTTGTGAAGCACAATTCTCATAAACTCCAAAATAGTGTTGACTAAATCATTGTTTAAGCCTGATTCCTTGACAATAGCTTGTCCAAACCAATCTAACCCTTGCTCATGCGGTATGCTAGGAAATAATTCCACAATATCAATTGTTATCATTAATAAATGTGAATTGTCAATTTCTTGGTCAATGTTAGCTAGGAATTCCCAGGAATCTTTGCAAACAAAATCTAGTTGTGCTACATATTTTTTCAAGTGGAAATCTATAAATTTACTGAGAGGTTCAGTCACGCTACCTGCTCCTGCTACAATAGGTCGAAATTTTAAAGGAGAAAGTCCTTTATGTACTTTAGGAATACCAAATAGTACAGCTGTTTTAGGTTTAGGTACAAGCAAATAGTTGTGTGTTTTCTCATCCAAAAATCCTTGCAAAAGCAAGTCATGTATATAATATTTAACTTTGCTCACTGCTATATTAAGTTCATTCAGGGAGCTAGGCTCATAAATGCTGGTATTTTGTAATAAGCTATATATATAATTCTCATATTCAAACTGTCCCATTAGGACTATTCCCCCTCCTTTATCTGGTTTCATTACCCTAATTTTATTCTTCTTTAACATGTCCACTACATTTTGTAGATGTTTATGAAAATTATTGGAACATGTACTTTCATTTTTAGTTAAATTGTCTCTTAAAGTTTTTTCAATTACTTCCTCGAACATTTTTAATTTAGGGTGAACCGGGGGATTAAAGGTGCTACTTCTAGAAAGAGAGACCTCTTGGCACCCTTGATCTTTAAAAATTGTAGCTAAATTTAAATTCCTTACAAACATCTTTAGTTCAATTAAAAGTTTGGGAAGAAAAGTTGGCCTGTTTGGTACAAATTGCAACCCTTTTGTAAATAATTCAAAAAAGTCTTCAGTTATATTCGTGTCTGTGAAATTGTAAATACTAAAATCATTAAAAGTATGAATGCTACATATACCTTGTTCACTTGTAACTAAGGAAACTAGAATGTCATTCTTACTGGAGGGTTTATTAAAGCTCAACGTCTCTTGCCCCATGTATTCTGCTGGAATTGATTCGATTTCACCTGTGGTCTGCCCTGGGGGAGTTGAAAACCCTGTTGCATACTGTTAGCACTTTTTTGTGCTAACCTCTCACTTCTCCTAGGCAACTCGTCATAATTATAACTATTATTTCTATTATGTGTAGTTGTAATATCAGTGTTCTCAAAATTATTTTGCTTACGTGTTCCCCCTGGTGGGTAAGCCCTCCCCTCCCTGTATTCCAACAGATCCCTTTCCAGTTTTTTTGCTTTTCTATCCAGAACCTTAAAACAATGTTCATCAACCTCTCTGAAAGTGTCATTATATTTCCTTTTGTAACTTAAAAACCTTTCATCATTGGTAATATTGTCATTCAATGCATTTAGCTCATTTAAAAGAACATCTTCTTTTTTTACATAGTCATCAACCATAAGTTTTAATACTTCAATACCTGTTTTATTAAATAAATCAGTAAGTTTTGAATGTAAAGTTGAGCCAGCAAAAGCGCTGTTAGGGTATCTGAAACAGCGCAAACCCTTTGGAACACGCTCAACTTTAATGCATTCTCTTAAATAATTAATTTCTAACTGTGAATTTTTAAATGCATATAATTTGTCTTTAAATTTCTCAAACTCAGTGTCCAACTGTTCCAGTTGTAAGTTAAAAGTACCTGTTCTAAAACATGGAAGTTGTTCTGTCCAGTCTTTGAAGTTAAAGCTGTTATCAATATTTACAGCTCCATTTCTGTCAGTCCGTTTGTTAACCTGTTCGTTGGCATTAGGGGAACCCAATGGATGATCCACGATAACCGGCTCTCTAGATGTAGTTCCTGCTCTGAAGCCTCTTCTGTTGTCCTCGTTCCGTTCCTTTTCCTTTCCCTGCTGTTGATTGCAGGGTATTCCAGAACTATTGGAACGCTCAGAGTGTTTCGAGCTCAATAAAGTGTTGTTAAGTTGAGTTAAAAGAGCCAAAACCTGATTTAGCTCTCTTCTAGTGACCGGTGTGTCATCTGGTTCTTCCCCCAATAGAAAGGGTGTGTCGGCAAATACCGGAGATGTAGCGTCTTCTGCCATAGCAGCAAACCAAGAAACAAAATTAAAGCAACACCAAACCACAAAGTCCAAAAGCAGGAAGCACCACTCTCTCCGTAAACTGCCCAGAATAGTTCTGTAGTTCAACAAATACTTTTGTACTTGAATAAACACTTCAAAGGTTGGCAATAAATCTTGTAAACGAACGAGTAGATGTAACAAATCTTTAATTCCACAGCACCACAGCAAAAAGGACACAGCAATAACCAGGCTTTTTCAAGTGTACTGGGTTGTTGCAAAACTCCATATTTAAGTTAAAACAACCCTGTCATGTGATTAATTGAATTAATAACATCAATTAAATACATTAAATCGTTTAAAATATATATATTAAATAAATGTGTTTGCGTTTTCTTTAAAATGCATTGAATACTGTCACAATACTTATAAATACTTGCTGTATGCATAAAAAGAAAACATTTTTAAAAATCTTGAAAATATCACTTAGAATGATTGTTTAAAAAGTGTGCATTTATAAATACATTCAAAACTTATGTTAAAATACAGGACATTCGTCTGCTAAATTGCATAAACTAACTACTACCACTGAGACATTGCAAAAAACACATTCTATTTTCATATGAAAGAACTGTTACTAGTTGTATTTTATAAAACCCACTGTTGTAGTGTAACTGTTTGTTATTCCCTCACTTCCTTTCGTGATTTATTACCTCAGATATATGTATATTAATTGTCAATATATCAAAAAAATATATATATCTGTATTTGTGTATTTCACTACAACCTATTTCTTTTTGCTCTAAGAATGTCACCAATACTAATTGCTTCATTTAAGCCTGGGTACTTTGTTGCGTTAAGCTTTAACTGCCAAACTAATTCCTTGATACCAAGGGCCGTCTCCCAGTCTCCACCTCTTAGATCTTGCCTGACCTTGTCAACAACAAAAAATTTTAATGACATGTTATTACAATTGAGGGAATGCCTGTAAAAGGCATTTGTTTCTTTTTTAGTTTTAATGTCATTTATATGTTCATATATTCTGCGCTTTAGTTGTCTTTCGGTTTTTCCCACATAAAATGATGGGCAAGTCTGGCACAGCCCTATATATATCACCCCTGATGAATTACAGTTGTAATTACACTTAGCATGCAACGTAGTTTTACAGGAAGGGATACAAACTTGTTCTTTATTAATAAGATATGTGCACTGGTTGCATCGGCCACATGCAAATGTCCCTTTTCTTTTTATTACCAAACCTTGATGTTTTTCCATAGCATTCATATTTTGTTCAAACATTCCTTTCAAATTTATATTTCTTTTTCTAATAAAAGAAATGTGTTCTGGAAAAATTTTATTAAATTCATCTTGCAAGGAAATCATAGGCCATACGTTCCTAAACGTATTTTCAATGAATGTAGCATCTTGAGAATATGTATATACAAAATTGCCCTGCCTGCCAAAATTTTCAATTTCTGGCTTCTTGTATGTTACTGAACCTGTTCCCAATATAGGTTTAAAATCATGATCTCTTTTATGTGAAATTTCATTCACTATTGTTTGGAACAGTGTGGATGGATAACCCCTACTTGAAAATGCTTTTCTTAGAAATTCAACTTCATCTTGGAATAATCCATTCGTACTGCACAATTCAATTAATCACATGACAGGGTTGTTTTAACTTAAACATGGAGTTTTGCAACAACCCAGTACACTTGAAAAAGCCCGTTACGAACGGGCGAAAGCACTTGTGGTTATTGCTGTGTCCTTTTTGCTGTGGTGCTGTGGAATTAAAGATTTGTTACATCTACTCATTCGTTTACAAGATTTATTGACAACCTTTGAAGTGTTTATTCAAGTACAAAAGTATTTGTTGAACTACAGAACTATTCTGGGCAGTTTACGGAGAGAGTGGTGCTTCCTGCTTTTGGACTTTGTGGTTTGGTGTTGCTTTAATTTTGTTTCTTGGTTTGCTGCTATGGCGGAAGACGCTACATCTCCGGTATTTGCCGACACGCCCTTTCTATTGGGGGAAGAACCGGATGACACGCCGGTCACTAGAAGAGAGCTAAATCAGGTTTTGGCTCTTTTAACTCAACTTAACAACACTTTATTGAGCTCGAAACACTCTGAGCGTTCCAATAATTCTGGAATACCCTGCAATCAACAGCAGGGAAAGGAAAAGGAACGGAACGAGGACAACAGAAGAGGCTTCAGAGCAGGAACTACATCTAGAGAGCCGGTTATCGTGGATCATCCATTGGGTTCCCCTAATGCCAACGAATGGGTTAACAAACGGACTGACAGAAATGGAGCTGTAAATATTGATAACAGCTTTAACTTCAAAGACTGGACAGAACAACTTCCATGTTTTAGAACAGGTACTTTTAACTTACAACTGGAACAGTTGGACACTGAGTTTGAGAAATTTAAAGACAAATTATATGCATTTAAAAATTCACAGTTAGAAATTAATTATTTAAGAGAATGCATTAAAGTTGAGCATGTTCCAAAGGGTTTGTGCGGTTTCAGATACCCTAACAGCGCTTTTGCTGGCTCAACTTTACATTCAAAACTTACTGATTTATTTAATAAAACAGGTATTGAAGTATTAAAACTTATGGTTGAAGACTATGTAAAAAAAGAAGATGTTCTTTTAAATGAGCTAAATGCATTGAATGACAATATAACCAATGATGAAAGGTTTTTAAGTTACAAAAGGAAATATAATGACACTTTCAGAGAGGTTGATGAACATTGTTTTAAGGTTCTGGATAGAAAAGCAAAAAAACTGGAAAGGGATCTGTTGGAATACAGGGAGGGGAGGGCTTACTCACCAGGGGGAACAAGTAAGCAAAATAATTTTGAGAACACTGATATTACAACTACACATAATAGAAATAATAGTTATAATTATGACGAGTTGCCTAGGAGAAGTGAGAGGTTAGCACAAAAAAGTGCTAACAGTATGCAACAGGGTTTTCAACTCCCCCAGGGCAGACCACGGGTGAAATCGAATCAATACCAGCAGAATACATGGGGCAAGAGACATTGAGCTTTAATAAACCCTCCAGTAAGAATGACATTCTAGTTTCCTTACTTACAAGTGAACAAGGCATATGTAGCATTCATACTTTTAATGATTTTAGTATTTACAATTTCACAGACACGAATATAACTGAAGACTTTTTTGAATTATTTACAAAAGGGTTGCAATTTGTACCAAACAGGCCAACTTTTCTTCCTAAAGTTTTAATTGAACTAAAGATGTTTGTAAGGAATTTAAATTTAGCTACAATTTTTAAAGATCAAGGGTGCCAAGAGGTCTCCCTTTCTAGAAGTAGCACCTTTAATCCTCCGGTTCACCCTAAATTAAAAATGTTCGAGGAAGTAATTGAAAAAACTTTAAGAGACAATTTAACTAAAAATGAAAGTACATGTTCCAATAATTTTCATAAACATCTACAAAATGTAGTGGACATGTTAAAGAAGAATAAAATTAGGGTAATGAAACCAGATAAAGGAGGGGGAATAGTCCTAATGGGACAGTTTGAATATGAGAATTATATATATATAGCTTATTACAAAATACCAGCATTTATGAGCCTAGCTCCCTGAATGAACTTAATATAGTAGTGAGCAAAGTTAAATATTATATACATGATTTGCTTTTGCAAGGATTTTTGGATGAGAAAACACACAACTATTTGCTTGTACCTAAACCTAAAACAGCTGTACTATTTGGTATTCCTAAAGTACATAAAGGACTTTCTCCTTTAAAATTTCGACCTATTGTAGCAGGAGCAGGTAGCGTGACTGAACCTCTCAGTAAATTTATAGATTTCCACTTGAAAAAATATGTAGCACAATTAGATTTTGTTTGCAAAGATTCCTGGGAATTCCTAGCTAACATTGACCAAGAAATTGATAATTCACATTTATTAATGATAACAATTGATATTGTGGAATTATTTCCTAGCATACCGCATGAGCAAGGGTTAGATTGGTTTGGACAAGCTATTGTCAAGGAATCAGGCTTAAACAATGATTTAGTCAACACTATTTTGGAGTTTATGAGAATTGTGCTTCACAACAACTTCATATACTTTAATGAAGAATTTTACAAGCAGAAAAGTGGGGTGGCCATGGGAGCCCCATGTGCTACTGCCTATGCAAATATAGTTTTACACAAGTGGGAGAAGGAATTTATTCACTCTACTAACTGGAAAGAACACATTAAATTTTACAGGAGGTTTTTGGACGATATCTGTATTTTATGGGCAGGTACAGAACAACAATTTTGAACTTCATCTACTTGGAAAATACTACTAGTTTTCTTAAGTTCACATATAGTCTGAGTAATGAGAGCTTAAACTACTTGGATATTAAACTAGTTAAAAAACCAGATCAAAAGGGCTTTACTTCACAAATATTTAGAAAAGAGACGTACTGCAACTCATATCTACATTTTGATAGTGGTCATCCCTGGCACATTAAAAAAGGTATTATCAAAGGACAGCTTGTGAGAGCATCCAGAATGTGCAGTATGAATGGATTATTCCAAGATGAAGTTGAATTTCTAAGAAAAGCATTTTCAAGTAGGGGTTATCCATCCACACTGTTCCAAACAATAGTGAATGAAATTTCACATAAAAGAGATCATGATTTTAAACCTATATTGGGAACAGGTTCAGTAACATACAAGAAGCCAGAAATTGAAAATTTTGGCAGGCAGGGCAATTTTGTATATACATATTCTCAAGATGCTACATTCATTGAAAATACGTTTAGGAACATATGGCCTATGATTTCCTTGCAAGATGAATTTAATAAAATTTTTCCAGAACACATTTCTTTTATTAGAAAAAGAAATATAAATTTGAAAGGAATGTTTGAACAAAATATGAATGCTATGGAAAAACATCAAGGTTTGGTAATAAAAAGAAAAGGGACATTTGCATGTGGCCGATGCAACCAGTGCACATATCTTATTAATAAAGAACAAGTTTGTATCCCTTCCTGTAAAACTACGTTGCATGCTAAGTGTAATTACAACTGTAATTCATCAGGGGTGATATATATAGGGCTGTGCCAGACTTGCCCATCATTTTATGTGGAAAACCGAAAGACAACTAAAGCGCAGAATATATGAACATATAAATGACATTAAAACTAAAGAAACAAATGCCTTTTACAGGCATTCCCTCAATTGTAATAACATGTCATTAAAATTTTTTGTTGTTGACAAGGTCAGGCAAGATTTAAGAGGTGGAGACTGGGAGACGGCCCTTGGTATCAAGGAATTAGTTTGGCAGTTAAAGCTTAACGCAACAAAGTACCCAGGCTTAAATGAAGCAATTAGTATTGGTGATATTCTTAGAGCAAAAAGAAATAGGCTGTAGTGAAATACACAAATACAGATATATATATTTTTTTGACATATTGACAATTAATATACATATATCTGAGGTAATAAATCACGAAAGGAAGTGAGGGAATAACAAACAGTTACACTACAACAGTGGGTTTTATAAAATACAACTAGTAACAGTTCTTTCATATGAAAATAGAATGTGTTTTTTGCAATGTCTCAGTGGTAGTAGTTAGTTTATGCAATTTAGCAGACGAATGTCCTGTATTTTAACATAAGTTTTGAATGTATTTAAAAATGCACACTTTTTAAACAATCATTCTAAGTGATAGTTTCAAGATTTTTAAAAATGTTTTCTTTTTATGCATACAGCAAGTATTTATAAGTATCGTGACAGCATTCAATGCATTTTAAAGAAACGCAAACACATTTATTTAACATATATATTTTAAACGATTTAATGTATTTAATTGATGTTATTAATTCAATTAATCACATGACAGGGTTGTTTTAACTTAAATATGGAGTTTTGCAACAACCCAGTACACTTGAAAAAGCCCGTTACGAACGGGCGAAAGCGCTTGTGGTTATTGCTGTGTCCTTTTTGCTGTGGTGCTGTGGAATTAAAGATTTGTTACATCTACTCGTTTGTTTACAAGATTTATTGCCAACCTTTGAAGTGTTTATTCAAGTACAAAAGTATTTGTTGAACTACAGAACTATTCTGGGCAGTTTACGGAGAGAGTGGTGCTTCCTGCTTTTGGACTTTGTGGTTTGGTGTTGCTTTAATTTTGCACCTAAAGATAAGAGTTAAGTACATACAAAGTAGTAAGTGAAAATGTAAGCTTCATTTTGTTTCATATTTATTAGGATATTTTGGTCAGATGTGACTATGTGCAACCACATTTGAAAGACTTATAGTAACTCATGGTTTACATAGCTTTTATTACTAATATTTAAACAAATAAAGGTGCTTTGAATGTTTTGTATAGGGGTATCCTCATATGGACACCCTGTTGTTTACTTTAAAGAATGGAAAGGGGGATAGGAAAAAGTGAAAAGGGGAAGATGCAACAAAGAGGGAGACACAGCAGGAGCACATGAAAAGGGTTGTGCTAGAACAAGTGTGAAAGGATGGGTAAAATGTGGTGGATGATAGCTTCTCCTATTTTTTCAAGATTTTTTTATACTAGGGGTAGTGTGGGTAGAAAATAGGTAAGAGGATGAAGGAGAAATGATAAGAGAAGAAGATGAGGAGTAATGCACACAAGATCCATATTCACAGAGCCTCAAACATTTCCACTGCCAGGCAGTGGTGCGGTGGAAGACCTCACTGATGAGGGGGTAGGAGCCTGTGGTGGTATGATGGTTGGCACTAACTGAGGCAGCATGTCTTGAATTACTGAAGAGATGTCTCAACTGATTGAATCCATCTGTCCATGATGTGCTCCAACATATCCTCATCCATGTCCCGCACCTTTTCAGTAAAGCTTGCAAGGCTGGTATGTACCAGGGTATCTTCAGGACCGGTGTCACTGCCTCAACCTTGAGATGATGTCCCTGGTTGGGCAGAGGGAGAATACTCCCAAACCTGGTCTGCTCCTGAGGAATTTAGATCTGTAAAAAATTAACATAAATTGGAGAGACATTAAATAGAGAAGTGCAATGGAATGCATAATTAAAATAAGAAAATGAGAGAATAGAAAGGGGGAAAGAGACAAGAGAAAATATGAGTGTTTTCACAAATCATGTTACAGAGAATTAAATTTCTTACTTCAAAAGATATGTATTTTTATAAATCTGTATTGAAGAAAAATAGAATGTATGAAAAGTGCTTATACATACATCAGAATATGGATTTGGAAAGTGCTTATGTGTACTTGAGAAGAATGATATGAGAAATGCTTATACACACTTGAGAAACGAGTTTTTGCTATCACATATTAGTGGGGTGTACATATTTCAGTCTACTATACTAACAAAAATGATCATATTTGTGCCTGAGATGTGTTTGTTTGCAATATTATACTGAAAATGTCCTTTATAAATGCTTACATGTTATGGAATCAGTTAAAGACAGAATGCTCTTGTATACTGGCATATCTTTTAGATTTGTTGGGGGATTCAATAAACCCTACATGTTAATTTTCTACAGTGTATGCATTGCAGTGTGAACCACACACTGCAGCAACAAAATTCAGATTCAGTAAGCCCCATGGAGAGGTGCGCACCCCTGCACAAACAAGGTAAAAACTGCGGCATGCTAATTACAGCATAATCAGCTGAATTGCATGGTAATCAATCAATCCAACATGGTGGAGCTATTCAATAAGTTATAAAGCATCCATGTAGACTCCATGCTGGTTTTTCCTACACCTTCCAAAACCTTTGAAGTATGGCCATGTAAAAGGTGTCTACACAGACAGAATGTTAGGGGCTACTGCTGCTTTAATTCATTCGTATGTGCTACAGGCTGAAACCAGTGCTGCTGCTTCTGCAAATAGATCTAGGCTGAGAAGGTGAAAAGTTTTTAGGCCTCATTTAACTTTTCACAACCTACATGACACAGAAATTGTAGAGAGTTACAGAGTAGATAAGGACACACTATGGGAACTCTGCAACCTCTGTCATTCTCAAATCAGAGCCAAAGTCAACCAAGGGGAACCCTTGGTTGGAGACAAAGATATGTATAGCCCTTAGAGTCTTAGCTACAGGTACCTCTCAGAGACCAACAGGGGATATGCTGGGGGTGTCACAGCATCAGCATCCAGAATCCTCCACCAATTCCTGAATGCTATCCTCCAACATGCCAGTAACCACATATATTTTCCCGATAGTTTTGTGGAGAGGGCTGGCAATATTTTCCCAGTAGATCTGAGTAGAAAGCCAGAAATATGCAGGAGTTCTACCATGTAGCCCACTACCCTGAAGTACTGGGTACCATAGAATGCACATATATAGAACTTAAGGCATCATCCAGGGACCAAGGTAGGCTCTATAAACAGAAAGGGCTACCACTCTATCAACTGCCAAGTCAAAGTCATGCGTAATACCAAGGGAATCATCTTGAACATGTGTGTTGGCAATCCTGGCAGTTACCATGACTCACATATCTGGCACATCTCCCAACTGTAGCAGATGTTTGCTAGGAGGATATCCCACAGGTTAATTTACTGGGGAGTGCAGGCTACACACTGGAACCATGGCTGATGACACCCATCAGAACTGCACACATATCCACGGAAGAACACCATAATGAGGCACTCACTCAATTCAGAAATATCATAGAGCATGTGTTTGGGCTGCTGAAGTCAAAGTTCAGTTGTCTAGACACATCTGGGGCAGCCATGCAGTACAATTCATGAACATGTACAGAAGTATTCACAGTATGTGCCATGCTATACAACATCACCCTGAGGAAACAGATTCTGCAGGATCAGCAAGGGGAAGAGGCACACATCCCACCACCATTGCCAAGGTCACCACAGCCACAGACAGGTGAGGAGTCAGAGGGGGAGCCACCAGCTGCTGTGAGTGTAGGCAGACATAGGCATGCTCAGTATGCCTTTGCATTGGCTAAGAGACAATGCATAGCACACTCACTCACCACCTAGGGGCTTAAAACCTTTCTCCTATGCACATACTTACAGTAGCATTAATGCCAGGCAACTCACACAGCCTTTACCTCCCCATGTATTGGCTGTTTACTGCTTGCATGAGACAGAGTCAGCCCTGAATGACAACCATGTCAACTGCTGCATTTACAAGGTAAGTCTTCAACCAGGAGTGTATTGTGTAATAATATGAATGAGTGTCATATCCTTGTATTTCACTAATTGGTACGGTAAGCAAGTAAAAGATGGGGATTATTAGAGAAATTATCATAACATGTGACACCAGAGACTTGTGTGACTTATATGTGTTCTTTATTAAGTAGTAAGCCTCAGGCATCAAAGATTCACACAGACATACGCCTCAAAAGTAGTGATGGTCACTGCATGGCCTCAGTTTAGCTACACCATACATCTGTACTGGAAAGTCATTAGAGACCGACATTTGAAAGTAATGGTACAAATTACAGCATGTGACTTTACAACCCTCACAACATCAGTCACAATAATGTTGGGAAATTTGATGCTATCAATTGTGTAACTTTCCAAGGCCAATATCAGCTTTGACTTACCAGTTCAACACCACAAATGCAGATATACTAAGTACTTTAAGTCCACTATGTCCCCTGAGTATTAGGCACAAAGCTTAGGTATCCCTAATTCCAAAAGCTAGAAAACAGGGATATGGCACAGTTATCATCACTTGCACAGGATGTTGTGTGTGTGTGTGTGTGTGTGTGTGTGTGTGTGTGTGTGTGTGTGTGTGTGTGTGTGTGTGTGTGTGTGTGTGTGTTGAGGGGGGTGCAGGAGGCCTAGGCTGACACCAAAGGTCAGTGAGTGTGTGTGAGTAAGAAAGAGAAGCAGGCAGACATCTGGATAAACCAACAAATGGCCAGTGAGACAAAATGACTTTTAAGCTGCACAGCTAAACCATGTAACTGGTGTCTATGTTTGTGTGTGTGTCTGTGTGTGTGTGTGCGTGTGTGCGTGTGCGCGTGTGTGCGTGTGTGCGTGTGTGCGTGTGTGTGTGTGCGTGTGTGTGTGTGTGTGTGTCTGTAGGAGCCCTCTAGGTAAAATTGTTGTGTGAGTGTCTGAATGAACACAGCCAAGCTCTGTGCTGGCTCAACATCTTGTTATGTCGGACACACGTGAGCCATGTATGGTAGAGGTGGCAGCTCATCATTGTCATACCCGACCATGAAAATTGGCTCTACCAGGAGTTGCACTGGCATGTCCACACCCATGGTCAGATGCACTGCTTCTACCTGAAAGTAAATGATGTCTGCTGGATGACCTTCCTTCATGAAGTTGACCTGGACAATCATCCCATGACCTGCCATGTCTGAATGTGGACAGCACACTCACTGATGGAGCAGTGGAAGTACTGACAATATGGGACCATGATCGGGCACAGCCACATTGGCTAACAACAGATAATGTGGCTGACCTACTCCCATAAGGATGCCGTTCCCCTCCCAGCTCATGTTCCATCACAGACAATGCTCATGATCCTTGACAGACACCACTTGGTCCATCACAGATGTCCCTCGTTCCAAAATGTCATTCATCTGATCCAGTGAATCAGCAACAGAGTGGAGGCAGTCACACATGTCAATCTGTGCCACATTTACAACCCTGAACATTTGTCTGGGGCACCTATGGGAACATGCCTGTACCTCCATGATGGTCCTAAACATACACTGAGTGGCATGAGAAGAGACACCTGCATCAGTGGGAGAAGAGACAGCAAGCCCCCTCCAAGTAGATTAATCAGAATTCTCATGCGACATCTCGTCCACACTTTGGTTATGGCCTGAGTCAGCAGGCACTGAAGCTGCAGTAGCCACATTTTCTGATCAATGGCCTCACCCTTCACCTACACAATATCTCAGGGCTCTCTGGAATGGGTAGGCATATGCCTACTGACTATGTTTGATGGAATTTCAAGAGATAGCTGCATGTCAACCTCAGTGTCAGAGTTAACTTCTGTCCCCCCCCCCGACTGTGCCTCTGTTTGGCCACCATCATCATCAGAGTCTGCTGATACACTGACATCAGGTGGCAGAGGACCCACAGTTCCACTGTCATGATCACCTGTGATGAAAAGCAAAAAGCACAGGAAATGTTAATACTTATACTACTATAGTCCAATATATGCTAACAAACTAACACCGCTGCCACTATTACAGACAGTATACCAATACACACACCAAGCCTGACATCAACATCACACAATAAAATATTTCTTTAAATTGTGCAGCAGTACTGACATAAAAATGTTTGGCTTACTATCTGCAAGTGATATTTCCCCTCTCCAAGCCAGATGGTCCTGGAAGAAGTTATGCAAAAGGTAAGGGCAACGTCATCATATTTAATAGTAACACAGGGGGTAATGATTTACTCCTTTATATGTCCATTATCTATACTTTTACTTTCAACAAGAACATGGCTGACAACTCCAACTTAAGCTAATAGCTGTACCAATTTTCAATCAACCCCCCCAAAAAAAAAATTAATGTGACACAAAAGTAATGTACTGATGTAAATTGTTTTACTATACAACAATATTCACCTGTTGAGATACCAACACCTACCTGGAAGCACCTCCTGGGATGTGCTTGGTGTCTCCAAATCTGTTGCTCCAAGATACAGGACATGCTGTACTGAATTCTCCTATGAGCTGTCTGGATCCTTGATACTGGCCAGGAATTCTTCATTGGCTGCAAGTGGTGGTTCCCTAACAGGTTCACCCTGGTAACCAGCTGGTCACAGTACACTGCAGCTACTCTCCTCTTTTCAGGTGTGATCTTGTCAGTGGACCTGTGGTGCACCTGCTCATATGTCCTGCTGTGGCCACCCATGGCATGCACATTATCAAACATCTGGCACCAAATATAGTTCTTGCATGCCATATCTCCCCACCTCATTTCCAGCAGAAAAGCATGATGCTGCCTAAGGGCATCCACTATCACCTGGTTCTCAGCATTGGTGAAGGGGGGTGTCTCCCAGGAATGATATAACTGGGGGGGGGGCATACTCCTAGGTGCCCTAAAAGACAACAGAAGGTTAATACAAATAAGTATGACATAACTACTAAATAATTGTTTCCAGATAAACATAAAAGGTAGCCACTCAGTATTACCCACTGCAGAAACATACAACATTCCACAGATGTGAAATATGAACAACAGTCAGAATGCAAAACAAGGTCAGTAACAATAGCAGCACATCCTTGTTTGTGCTTTAACAGTAACTCATCTTTGCCCCCCCAAAAGAACAGGCAAATGACACATTTTGCTAACAAACCATCTTTGAAATGCTAAAAGTGCTATCAAAGGAACTTTCCCTGAAACATTTGTACATATTTATTACAGAGCATTTCATTTTTACATATTGGCAGCCACATATACTTGTGAAATGGCTTGACAAACATGTCAGTGCCATCGGTACATTTGTAACTAATGCATCCAGTTAAAAGTGTAAAAGCCTTTGCTTCAGATTTTTCTTAAATACATTCCAGCATATGCAGTATGTAGCTGACATAATGCAAACATACCTTCTGAAGTTCTGTAATCCTCTGTACAGATATATCTCAAACAAATAGCTTATGTGCAGTCTTCCCAACACAAACAAGTCTCCTCAACATCAGTTTGCCTAGCTACATGGTTGCCTTTTTATATGGTGTAGATTCAGGGCTGTTAGCATGGGAAAGATGCAAATGAGGTGGGAACTCATTAGAACTGCTGAATCCCAAATACTTGGATCCATGTAGGAGATGTAAATATAGTGCAGGCCCTCCCTCTATGTTTGTCGTTAATGGATAGCAACTGTGAATGATTACTGCTTGGGAAAATGAATACACAACAGCACGGCAGGCTGCCTTACTTCCACTGGGTGTGTCATGTTAAATCTACAAAGCATTATATTTAAGGTTGAAAATGTAAGTAATCAGCACACAATTCACAGGTTATGTTCCTTAACATCCAACCTGACCTTTGTTTGTTTGCAACTGCATATGCTATTATTTCCAGTTAATATCCAAACACATTTTAAGGTCAATGATATAGAATGTCTTATACACTGCATGTCTCAGAGTAATGGTCAGATAACTGAAGAATGACAAACACAAAAAGGTAAGACAGAGCTGTATATTTGCAATCAATAATCATAACAGGTTATTTGATCACTAAGTGCAGTACATCCAAAAATAATACAAATAACAGTTGTATGGTTTGATATTACTGTAGATGCTGTTGTCGGTTGTGTGCACAATGAGTTCAGTCCTTTGCTGCAAACCTGTTAGTGTGGCAAAGAGGGATAAGGCACCCATCCTGTGCTCTGAAGGGGCATTAGAGTGAGAGTTCAAATCCAGAGCTATGTAGACATATCTCGCGTGAGCCATCATTTTCCTGTGTTTATGCCATACATTGATTTTCCTCATTTCAGCTACATGCCCCCTTTTTATTTATGGGGGCCAGTATTTGTGGGATTCAGTGTTTAATGCAATCAGGGGAATAGAGGAAATGAATGGCAGGTTTGTCAGGGCTTATCTCATTTCCAAAAAGTACTGCAGTGTGCAGAATGGACAATTGGACCACCCAAGAGGCAGATTGGACCCAGACAGCCAAAAATAGAAACCGGATACATTCAATTAATGCTATGGAGAGTCATGTAACCACACTAAGTGGTGTTATTCAGTGGTTAACAGTGAGACCTTACGAATCATTAATAAATTATGGAATGTCATGTAACTAGTCCTGTGGCAGTAGGTATACAGCCTTTTATTCACTGTTGTGACATTGCAGTTTATAGCAATGAACTGAAAGGTGTTATTTCAACCTTCTTGTGGCATCACGTATAGGTGTAGAACTGCCATACACGTGGTCCTGTGTCCTAATACAGGATATACCATACACATTTGCTGCTGTTCCACTTCCCATTATAGTCACTTTCACTTATAACATTTGAAATATTGGAGCTTATATTAATTATATGCATGATGGACAAGACAATAGTATTTTGTCAGTTATTTATTTATTTGTCTATGTATTATCACATTTATCATCAGATGTATGATTGTGGATATACTCTGTACTATATTCCTGTAAGTATAATTCTGCTATCTGGACTGGCATGGTCTTCACATTTGCCTAAGACACATAAACAGCTGCCTGTACATTCCAATAACCTTGCAATTACAATTGCAATTATCTAATGCCTCACTGCTTGGCACTGCAGCTCTCCACTTACCATTGCACAAACACATTGCTCAGAGGTGTGCAATTCCAAGTAATGCATTTGCATGATGGTAAGCAGTGCACAGCAGTGCCAAACAGTGTGTGTACTCCAGTAAAAATGGTGAAAAAGCATCAGTCTCCACTGTTCTAGATCCATGGTAGACATATCAGGGGGTTGTGTGGAAGTTCCCAGGTTTAGGGCACAGGGGTGGGGTGTCCAAGAGTCCAGGATATTCATTGGACTCCAAGTTAAGAACCACAGACAAAGGCTTCTTCAGGGGACTATTCTGGCTCTCATTACAAGTCTGAGGCTTAGGATAGTTTAGGCCAGGCTATATCCAGTGCCACCAGTATCCCATGGACTGGAGAGCAATGTTGGCATCTTTGTAATGACCTACAGAGGAGGAATAGGGATATACACAACTGCTGGATTGAAGCATTTAGGACTGAAGACATCCCACACCTGTGTAAGTATCATCTACAGAGAGTACTTGTAAGACTTATAAAAGCTGAATATAGGCAAGACTGGTAATCATAATGGTGTTCTTTTCCGTTCTGTTTTTTCCACACCTGCCAGTGATCAGGAGTGCAATGTTAAAGCCCACAGGGCTAGATTGATGAGAAAGAGGGAAACGTGGTATGTAAGCATCAGAAGAGTAATATTATTGTAGCATTAAAAATTTAAGATAACTTTTTTTGGTATTTTATAGAGCCATATCAAATTGAGCATACATATCTCTACTGGAAATGCAATAGTCTGTAGCACAAACCAATTGTAAGAGTACAATTTTAGACTCAGTCAGAGGCTGTGGGTTCAAATACCACACTTTACAACTATACTATACTGTTATTTCTTCAATGCTATTTTCATTAAATTGAAATCTCTATACAAGTGCCACAAATGCCCTGTTGTATACTGTAATCTGTGTAACTGGAACAAGCATATGTGCAATATATGCATATTTCAAGAATTCATTTCTGCAATCTGTAGTATAGTGTGAATCTGTTATGAGGTGTACACTTAAATGTAAAAGTTAAGATAATAGAGTTAAATACCTGTATTAATGCATTGTATGTCACATATGAAGGTGATAATCTTATCTCTTTTTTTTTCTCTCAACCCAACCCTTATCTCTCTTTTTTATTTTATTTTGATGTTATTTTATATTGTTTATTAAAATATTTTAATTGTTTTTATTTTAATTTCTTTTATGATTATTTTTTCTTTTATTTTATGCTATTGCAACTTTATTTTATTTTTTTATTTTCTTTTTTCTTTTTTTCTTTTTATGTGTCATCAATATGTGTCCATGTCATCCATGTGTACTACATCACTAAAAGCTTCACAGCACAGAGGTGTAGGCTTGCCACAGTGGATGCACCTGCCCCACCTCCACCAGCTCCAGCACCGATGCCCAGGACATCTGATAGCCGACCTCATAGCACTGTCTCTGTTGCCCTTGCACTACCTGCATCCTCAGGTAGTCCTGCCCTGAAGGCTGGCTCAGTGATATCTTCTGTGAGTAGTGGTGGAGGTGGTGATTTCATCACCCACACTGGGTTACCAGGGAGGGTGCATAGGGTGGTGCGCTGCACATATTACACCTATTACATGGATATGTACCATTACTTAACATTAACCTAACTTTATTAATTCACTCATGTCTCTCTATACAAAGTAACCTTTTTAAATTTTTACTATTTCTATATCTAAATGTAGGTGCATTCCCTACCAGTTCAGATATACGTTGGTCTATTAATAACACATTCCAATTTCTCCTAATAATCTCTACAATTTTTCTGTTGTCATTAGTATATCTAATCATGATGGCCAAATTTCTGTGACTAGAGGCCATCCTTCCTAAGTTCTTTGTCTTATAATGTCTACTATAGACTTTATCATGGTTGTTCATATTTCCATCGATTGTATTATCAACCAACTTCCTTACATCTTTTATTAGGTCCTCTGTATAACCTCTCTCTTGAAATAGGCCTTCCATATATCCAAGCTGTGTACATCTATCAATGGCATCCCTACAGATACTGCTGATTCTAAGATATTGACTCTTGACAACATTTGGAAATATAAAACGTGGATGCATGCTATCAAAATGTAGCAATGCATTCCTCCAGCATGTCTTCCTATATAAAGAAGTTAACATATCACCCTTCAAATCCTTGTGAATAGTTAAATCTAAGAAATGTATCTCAGAAAAAGAAGTTTCCATCGTAAACCTTAAAAATGTTGTAGTTGTTCCTAAATAACAGATGAAGTCTTTCAACAGACTTTCATTTCCATCCCCAAATAATAAGTATATCATCTACAAAACGTCGATACAGCAGGACATGCCGAAAAAACGCAGTATCAAAGACATGCATCTTTTCCCAGTAATACATCACCAAATTCGCATATGAATTTGCACATGGGGTGCCCATGGCGACACCCCATGCCTGCAAATACAATTTATTCTGAAACATAAACACATTATTGTGTAAAACTATATCTAGCAAAGTGCATATAAGAACCTGTTTATCTTTAGTATGACTACCTGTCACATGTAATAATTCTCTCACTGCTTCTATTCCATATTCATCTGGAATGGCTGTGAATAAATTTTTAACATCTAAAGTGACCAATATTGAGGAAGAAAACATTGCATATTGTGTCACTAACGAACCACAGAGTGAAAACTGGTAACCAAGGAAATCCCAGTAGCCTTGAATCATTGGAATTAAAATTAAGTCTTTATTACACCACAGGACCACAAGACCAAAAACAAGAACAGCAAAACCGTGGAACTAAGCGCTTTCACCCTCACGTCCTAGGGCATCATCAGAGTACAAATTTACAGAAAAAACATCATCCCTTAAATACAGATACTACTTGATAATTAAATAATAACATAATCAATCAATCAAACAATATTCTAATTAATACAATAAAACCTCTTGTCTTTTAAAGTAACAGGTCCAGTAAAATGTAAAATGACTGACTTAAAATGCATTTAGACATGAACTAGAGCATAATGTGTAAAACTGACAGTCTTACACAAAATATGGTTATCTAAATAGAGAATATACTTCTTTTGTATGTATAATGTCAGTAAAACTATACTAAATGTATAGTGTGAAACAAAGAATATGAAGTTCCTAACATAACATTTCCATATGAATTTATAAGTTATATTGATGTTGTTGCAGTGATGTGTACTAAGGTTAAAATTGCAATTCTGGATTTTGTTTAAATACTAATTGAGTGTATTTTGATATATAAAATTACTATAGTGAATTGTTTATGTATAAATAAATAACTGTAATAAAAAACTGTAATAAAAATATAAAAATTTAAAAATGTAAAAATGTATGTAAAGTGTAAAAATGTGTAAACAATGTATATAACAGAGTCACTGATTAAATGTTGTCAATTCGTACACAGTTACAATAACCATTAATTAATAATACTAAAATAGAGATGTAATAAAATATTGGGTTTATAATATTGGGTTTATAATATAATATATTGTGTCACTAAAACATCCAAATCCTTTAACAATTGATGAGTAACTTTCAAGATAGTGGGTAGGCTCCTAACTAAAGGACCTAAATTACTCTCTAAATAATGAGAAATATTCTCAGTAAGCCAACCCTGTCCTGCTACTATTGGTCGCAAGGGCGGTGGAATGACCCCTTTGTGTACCTTAGGTAAACCTTTAATATATGGAATAACAGGATGTTCAATGTTAAATATTCAAAAAGGTCATAAGAAATTTGTCTACACATAAGAAGATCATACAGGTCATCGTAAACTCTCTTCATAACACTTTCAATAACTTCTCTCTAGATCTCAACATATGTTTCATTGTCATCCAACATCTCAAACATCAAAGCATTGTATTCATCAGTATCTAATAAAACCACCCCTCCTCCTTTATCGGCTGGCTTTATAGTCAAATCAAATTTATGTACAAAATTGTATAGAGAGCATCTTTCATTCGTACTTAAATTAAAATATTGACATTTCCTTGTTTTATCTAAAAAATATGTATAAAAACTTTTTCACAAATTTGTATGAAACATTCAACACTAATAGGCATACTAGGCATGAATATACTCGTGTTTAAATTCAGAGTCTGGTCTTTTCTCAATCAAACTACCATCTTTAAACAACAACTTTAAGGAGACAGACCTCCCAAACATTCGTAAATCAGTCAACAGTTCAGTAAGGTCACTACCTTGGGAGGGAATGAAGGAAAGACCTTTGTTTAATAAAGTTATGTCAGAGTCACTTAGTTCATACTTCGATAGGTTAAAAACCAGTCGATTCAATTCCTGTTTCTTCGCCTTACCTCTGCATTCTCCCCCGAGAACTTCCTTTTCCTCCGCCCTCGACTGCTTGAACTTGTCTTCAAGTTCCCTCAATGCTGCATTGGAAAGGGTAAAAAATGGTCCAAAATGCCTGTTGTTATTTTTGGCCTGGCTCCGTTATTACTGGGCATGGATTGAGCTGTTAAAGTTTGTTGATTTGGTGGTGGCGTACTCATTGCTGGAGTAGCTATTTTCAGACTACTCCCATTTGATGACATCACACCTGGATCAGTCTCACCCATATTCTCATCTGGAGTAGATCTATTAGCTCTTAAAGGAGCAGTATCACTATTCAACCGCTCATTATTACTATATACATTATGCTGTTCTTGTTCAGTGGTATTAATACCAAGAGAACGACCAACTCTCGGCCAAACAAAAACTTGGTCAGTGATAAAATCTCGATAGTCTCTCTGTAACTTTTTATACTTGATTTGTCGTAGCTTATCACTATAAGCCACAACCCGCAAATACACAGTGTCCATTCTCTTTTCAAAGAATTCCTCCTTATAGTGAAGCCGCAGATCTTTATTCAAAGCCTCTACTTTATTTAGCAACTCAGTCTCAATGGGAGAAAAGTAATCAATCAGAAGTTTCATATATTGATTACTTAAATCTAAATTAGTTTGTTGCCACTTCTTTAACAAATCAGGATGACTATCCCCGTACGTCGGCATACAAAGCACACGCATGCCTCGGGGGACTATATGAAAGTGAAGACTGGCTTCCAGGTGTTTTCACTGCCAAGTCAGTCTCTGTAGCTTATATAGATCATTCTCAAGGTCTCTTAGGCTATTATTAAATTCATAGACATTTTCTACAGTACCTGTGGCAATAGGAGGTTTGGGGTAATGCAGTTCCAAATTAAGTAATCGATTCACTTGCGACGGCAAAACTTCATTCCATCTGTGATTGAAGCTACCTCTTTCTGGGTTATAATCAAGTTCCACATCGAGGATCTCCATCGTGTGTAAGCAGTAGTAATCAGTCAAAGCAGATAATAGTAACAACACAAAAAGAACCGCTACCAACCAAAGATCCACTTCCAATAAATTCAAGATAGTGATAATAACAAAACAAAAGGAAGAGACCACCATGAACAGTTGAATCATAAAATAAAAAACTTTCTTTAATCCAGCATAATATAAAAACAAGCGCTTTCATGTGTTACAAGACACGCTTCTTCAGGTTTCAACTTCAGAACATTTCAAGCTCGTATATACAAATCCAGAAACCCATTTCAGATTAGTAAATTGGTAAATATATACTATTAATTATATAATTAATTCAAAAACAGGTGAATGCAATTAATGGGTATACATAACCTTCTCTATCCAGAATACCATCTATAACGTTTTGCTTTGAAACATAGCTTAGAAATCCTAGTTCAAAACCCTTACTTTCGACATACATAAAATATATATACACTGAACACCATCTATCTCTTCTAATAGAATATTAAAATATTAAAATATTAAAATATTAAAAATATTAAAATATTAAGGTGTAGCAGCTACAAAAAACAAACCACATAAAACACAAAGTAAATATAACTGTGAAAAAAGTAAAACATTGTACCCTTTGCCAATGATGTACACCTGCAAATTATGATATACATAGCATCCCCCTAAGCTCAAACACAATGTTGTAAGACTTGGGAACACATGTTGACAGCAATCTACACTTTCATCACTATGTTCCATAGTGGTGACATGCACATTCTGCATTCCACACATCACACATATGGACATCACATCAAAGACCAGGGTTGTCATACCTCTGATGTACTCTACCCTTATCAGACGACTAATGGAGTACAATATTCCCTCCTTTCTGTACCTCAGCAGATACTTGCAGCAACTGCAGAAGACACAAGTTTGTGCCTTGGAGAATCCAGGGTCTCCAACCATGACATACATGGAAGACTGACAGACCTGTCACTGTACTCAGTATCATGCAGGTTGCCAAAAGATGATCTATGCTTGGCTTACAGAGCAGTCTCAGATTCTACCCTACTGGAAATGCTGCACATCTGCAAATCAAATGAAACAAGAATAACTTCCCCAGGGTTCTCAACCTAGTCTGTGACATACACAAAACATGCTAAGGAGACAGATATATCCCCCAGTGATTTACACTCCCCTGTAATAGGCTCCCACTGTGTGTAAAGCAGTGTTCCTCAATGACCATGTTCAAGCGCAACTATAACTACTGGTAGGGTGATTGTAAAGACTCTGAGGTGGCACCTTTGTCCCTCATGGACAGTGCCAGCTGGTGCTGCTTACAAAATTACTCTGCTAGCAATGAACATCTTACTATGTGCAATAAGGGTACTTGTGTTTTTACATGGCTAGACTTCTAAACACCCTAAGGCCATTAGGCTAGCATTCTCCTATGAAACTATGAAGCTATGAACTTATGCAGGCCCCCCAACATCTTGTCTTTTATGTGGCCTGCTGATGTTGTCTACTATAAGTTTACCTGCACTCATGTAAAAGACAGACTTATGCTGTGGTACTTGCATAAAGTACTGTGCTCTGTAGTTTGTGTACTTAGGTAGGAGTTCTGTTCTCATTGCAGTCAAGTGTGTGTGTGTGTGTGTGTGTGTGTGTGTGTGTGTGTGTGTGTGTGTGTGTGTGTGTGTGTGTGTGTGCATGCGTGCGCGTGTGTGTGTGTGTGTGTGTGTGTGTGTGTGTGTGTGTGTGTGTGTGTGTGTGTGTGTGTGTGTGTGTGTGTGTGTTTATACATGTGAGCTGTTGCTTGACATTACAGAGAGAATTTTATACCACCATTTGGGGCACTGTTGTTAGCATATTCTCCTCAGCAGACACTGCTGATGTCATCAGCTATATCAGATTTCTGGATATGCAGTACTCCCACCAGAGAAGGGTCAGAGACTGGCCTGAGGCCTATACAATAAAGATTACAGTGACATGGCTTTCAATCAATCCACATACTTCATGGCATGGTTTGTAGGACCTGTGTTATCTTACTTTGAAAGCCCTGTGGTCTCTCCAGCTGCTGCATGTGTCTGGTGAGGTACATGCAAAAGAGAGCATTATGTTCCATTAATGTTCTGATGAGGTTTGACTACAGTGTTGTCATACAATCCTAAGATCTCAATATGATGGTATGACTTATGATGTGCATATTATAGGCTTTCTCTACCAGTGTGGACACATAGTGGTCAAAGTTCAGATTGCTATCTACATGTGCTCCCAGTGCATGTATCACTGGGTTTCTGCATAGCAGAAGTGTTGCCAATGTTGTGATTAACATGAAATTCCACTTTTCAGATGCACAACATAATATACACACATTACTGTATTTATTTGTAGATCATGTGCCTTTGTCACCATTCAGTTGTTTGTTAGCTCCTCCTGTACTATGTTATCATCATTTGTGGACTGAATGATAACACACAGTATGCAGGAATCAGCAAACCTTTTAAACCAAAGGCCATATACTTTAGCTTGAGCTGTCAAATAGAGTTCATGCGCAGATCCCTGGTGTTTGCCAATGGTGACAGCTCTACTGGTACAAGTTGATTCAGCAAGTTTCACAGTATGTGTTCTGTTGAGCCAATTGGTTATCCATCAACTGACACAAGGGTTAATCCCCAGCTGGGAGGGTTTCTCAATGATACCTGCATGGGGCATTGTGTCAATACCCTAGGCCAGTTCATGATAAGCAGTATGCACTGCTTTGCCTTCATCCAGGCCTATCATATGGAATCAATGGGCGGTGACAACATCATTAATCTCATATGGTGTGACTCAGCACATAAAGCTTCCTGATATAGTTAAATGCACCCTTCAACACACCCTGCACATGAGCTATGTTCCCATAAAAGGGTGTACATCAACACACATTCACCTGAGTTGGCAGATCAGCACACAATGCATGTATGTATAGAGACGTCCTGACTCTCCTCACCTGTGAGATAGACCAACATGTCATCATGGACCTCTTGTATATATACACTAGTAATATTCTGGCTGTTTACAACAAAACTGTGTGAGTTGTTAATGCTACATCATATCTGTTACATCTAATAGATGTCCTCAAAGATGTCATCGAGTGCATGTATGATGACAACAGCATCTTCTTGTGGAACTTGATCAGGTCAAGGCATTTGACACAAATCCGCACTGAGGTATTCAATCAACACTTTCATATATGGCCATAAACAGCCAAATGACCAATGGTAGACCAGTGTATCCCATATGTGCAACTCACTATGCTGAAATGTGTAACGTGACCTATATATCAGGTCCAGTGATAAAGTCCATACATCAGGACTGTCTGCTAGGACCTTTGTGTCCATTAGTTAAGTGATGGACATGCTGCATCCAAACAGCTGCCTGAAGGACTACAGATTTTGGGCAATCATTGTCTCCAACTGTGATATTAATATAATACAGACAGTATCAACACATATCAAAAACTGCTGCCACAGCCATGAGAACAGCTAAATTGACAAGAAACATGGGAGAATTGTTGATTCAGGAAACAAACACACCACCCAAGTATAATGTGGGCAATCATACTCCAGATTTTTGCCTCTTATTTTTGGTCCAGTTTTCATAAAGTTGTGGTGTCTGGCAAACTAGTGGCAAATCATTTAAGATTTAAGTTAGAAAATAATGACAGACATTTGAATTTCAGGCTTCATACCCTTCAGAAAATTCATACCAATGCAAAAACTGTTATTCTATCAACTTTTTAAGTTTGTATAAGAGCAATATTTAAAAATTGTCCATCTTTTTTGGGCCTTTGTCCTACTTCTATTTATGGCTTTGTCCAGATTTCTTGCTCTAAGAGGTTGAGAGGTATGGTGGGCATCACACCCTATAATCAGACCAATAGGTATGTGACCCATGTCCTGGGGTAGATGGTAAGTGGTACATCCACCAGCATGGAGTCAATACTCCCTTGAATGTAACACAAGTACTGGGAATGTGAAGGACATGCACATCAAAGGCCATAATACCATCATGGTTCCCAGCCTTCATACCACTGATAACTGTGTACAATTCACAGCTCTTCATGTACCTCCCTACACATCTTCCAGTGATATGTAACTGAACTTTATGACCTTTGTCACAGTGTGCTGTCACACAGCTTATTGGCCATACATAGGTATTATTTTTGTGGAATATACCTCACTGTCTGATGGTGCAAAACATCAATCAAGTTGTTACACCACAGGCATGTGTGCTACCTGTTCTGCTTATGCACTCACTGCATACATACGTTTGACAACATTAATGGAATGTATATCATTTGTGACGGTGTGAATTGTGATATATATATATATATATATATATATATATATATATATATATATATATATATATATATATATATATATATATATATATATATATGGGATTCGTACAGATGCTCGACTGCATCTTTCACCGAATCCCAATTTGGTGAGCATACTTGCGCGGAAGTGCTGTTCACTGATGCAGCACTTTCGCATAAGTATGCTTGTTGTTCCAGTCATACTACGGTGCAGTAAGGGAAAATTCCCTTTTCCCCACTGTAGTGTGACCTCAGAGTGAGAATATTAAAGTAGGGGGAGCCCCCCTGCTTTGAAGTAGATTTCAAGTTTTTTTTTTTTTAACATACTTTAATGAAAGCGCTTTTTCAATGAAAGTGCTTTCGTTAAAGTGTGTTCGGTGGTAATGGATTCGGGCTTTCGATCTTTCAATCAAAACTCCTAGATCCATATATATATATATATATATATATATATATATATATATATATATATATATATATATATATATATATATATATATATATATATATATATATATATATATATATATATATATATAGATATACACTATGCACACAAAGCAACTAGCCTCATTTGCCCATACTGTCATATACAGGTATAGCAGTGTCGCTCCTAACACCTGCAGCAGATGCTACAGTTCCATGACAGCATGTATAGTTACCCTCCTAGAGACCCTCATGCTTAATAGTTGTTCAAGTGTGTGTATGTGTGTGTGTGCAGACATCTCTTATCAGTCTACATACATATGTTATGTCAGAGGCATGGAATTCTTGGTAGTATTATTCTGATATTGTCCACGAATGTGATTGGTTCTTGTAATCTTTTCCATGATCCTTTACCTGTTCCCACCTTGCTGGAGACCTCTGCTGAGAGTACACTCATATTCAGGTATATCAGTTTGCACAGCTTCACAATATGCACCCTACCCCAGTTGTATGTCAGATCCTTGATAGATGTCCTCTGCATTGTTCATGTAAGGATGGTTTTCTCACACAGACATTCTCCCCATTGTTATGTCACCTTGTGTGACAGTCACATAAAACACATTTTCATTGTACAGTCCCTAAAGTACCATATAGATATATGAGATTGGTGCTGCTGCTACAACCATCTTCCATTGATATGCCATCATCTGCTGTACATGAGTGATTTTCACCTCTCCTCTTTCTCTGTGTTCACGGATCCCTATTAGATTGATGAAAACACTAAATATCGAATGGCTTAGAAATCGAAAATGCTGTTCTTCAAAAGAGGTATTGTGGGGGGCTACACCCCCCAGACCCCCTGTTAATTATATATACCAACAGACATTTGAGATTCAAACTTCATGCTCTTCAAAAAGTTCATGCTACTGTACAACTATTATTCTAACAACTTTCTAAGTTTGGAAGAGCAATATTACAAATCTGCCCCTATTTAGTTAGTTAGTTAGTTAGTTAGTTAGTTAGTTAGTTAGTTAGTTAGTTAGTTATTTAGGGTCTATATTATAAGCTTGAACGTTCACTTACACGAATACCTAAACGCCGACACATAGTCCTCAAACTGCAAATACACGGAACAGCCTAAACCGCACAATTCAAAAACTCGAACCATCATAGTTCTCCCACCCCACTGCCCGCTACACTACCTGTGTACTACCTACACAAACAAACTAAATAAACCACATACATACGCTAACCAAAACCCTACTTCTAACCCTAAACTAAGCCCTATTCTAACCCTACACTAAATCTTGCATATACCATCATGTATGCACTTTCCTTAACCAGCACCCTAACCCTAAGGTCCATAACTATCGCACACTTACCTTCAAAAGCTATACCCAAACAAACTAAATAATCCACACACATACACTTAACAAAACCCTACTTCTAACCCTACACTAAATCTAACATACATTACCATCTATGCACTTACCTTAAACCACACCCTAACCCTAAGGTCCGTAACCATCGCACACTTACCTTACGGAGCTATACCGCAGAAGGGCTAACCATGACGATTCAATGTTTCTGATTTTGCACTTCTGGATGATCGATGTTTTCGCGGTTCGATAAAGACGTGTCGGCGTTTAGGTATTCGGGTAAGTAAATGTTCATTCTTTTAATATAAGCCCAGTTATTTATACTAACTTAATTAATCAGTCAGTTCCAATAAGTTGATGGCTTCTCTTCTGGGGAAACAGGAGGAGATATTTATGATGATTAGGGGAAATTTGGGCTGGGAACTACCCCTGCTCATTTCAATAAGTAACCTGCAAAATTTTACATGAACCTGAGCTACCACTAATTCAGGGAAATGATGCCTCAGTTTAATGTTTTATTGGAAGGATTATCCACTCAGGAGTGCTCTTACTGAAGGAAAGTTTGCTACCTGATAAACTTCTGAGACTGACAATAGTGTAATCGTGTCAAGGCAAATGTGAAACAAATTAATTATTACTCACAAAAATTCATCCCAGTGTTTCATAATCACCAACTAAACGATAATTTTAAAAGCTTGTCAGACATAAGGATAAAAATACACTACACATACTTTAATAATAAACACAAATTCCAAAAAGCCAGTGATTATGGTTTGATTAAATTTGTTGTACAATATTCCCTTGCATTATGTGATTCCACTGAAAAAGAAAGTTGCTGATGTCACAGTATTCTCTGTAGTGTCTCAGTCCGGTCTAGGACAGCTTGTTCAAAACAAGACTGTTGTTAATTATAATCTGTGGTATATTGAAGGCAGAAGTCTGGTACCCTTATTGTCCTCGAAGATTGACAGAGGAATCTGTAATATCTGTTCATTATAACTGCGATGCCTCCAAGGTACCTTCATGACATTTCAGACTTCATGTTTTCTAAATCAGAATCCATTTAGTAAAAAAGAACTGTCGCTTTGGATATGTGGTCTAATTTCCCTTAGTGGCTAATTAGCTTTTAACATCAGAATTCTTATTAAGCATATAATTAACTTTTCCAGTCAAACATTACTTTGAAGAGCTAGAAATGATAATTCATGCTTGTCATCAAATGCCAGGCTTCCACTGATCGACAAACTCAGCGAGTTAAAAGAAACATTTTCCAACCTTTTACTCACAAGCTTTTAGGGAAATAAGACAGCACTACTTCTATTGTGATGATGTACTGATTATCTAGAATGCTGCCCAAAAATACAATGCTAAAACATAATACCACTAGCTGAACTTTCACATTTGTATAATAGCAGGGATACAGTGATGCTATATTTTCACTGAAATTCCTTTCAGCTTGTTTCGATGAATGTGCTATGCCTCTTTCAAGTAGGAATAGTGTGCTCTAAGTAAAGGGAAAAAAAATATATATATATATATATATATATATATATATATATATATATATATATATATACATACACACATACATATAGTTTGTTCTAATATGAGTTATTAGAAGGGCATACATAATTGCTGAATATTCCTTAAGTCATTTAAGAAAATTAATTATTTCTAATGTGGAGTTTATGGAAATGTGACAGTCACTAAACTTTAAGTTATGTCTAGAGTTTTCATCACCTATAATGGTCTAAGAAGCAAGTGTTGGTAATTAAACAAGATTTTTCAGAACTCCTGGACTGCAAAAAAAAGTATTTACAAAGCCAGTAGTAGCAAAATGTGTTGTGTTTTGTATTTTAGTTCCGCAAGAAATAACTAATATCTGAGTTGTTAGTTCAGAGATGACTGTGAAGAACCAGAAGCCATATCAGCAATTATTTCAGATTCAGTGAATGGAACATAAATGCAACTATACAATATCAGTAGCATTCATAGGAGTTTCAAAGTTATTTTAATCTAATGTAAATATGTGTCTTGCCAGTAGTCATTCTCTAGCTTTTCTTTCTTTCTTTCTTTCTTTCTTTCTTTCTTTCTTTCTTTCTTTCTTTCTTTCTTTCTTTCTTTCTCAGGGAGAGAGAGGACACTTAGTATCTGAGTAAATCTGAGAGTACCCATCTATTGATCCAGTTTTAGTATGAAGAAAAATGTTGACTTATATTGCTTAATCTGCATAAGATTTTTATTCCAGGTAAGGGAAGAGACAAATGGCAATGAATCTAACCCTTTATCATCATCATCTTCTTTTGGCTTTTCCCGTTTGGGGTCGCCACAGCGGATCATCTCTTTCAATTTCTTCCTATCCTCTGCATCTTGCTCTGTCACACCAACCGCCTGCATGTCCTCTCTCACCACATCCATAAACCTTATCTTAGGCCTTCCACTTTTCCTCTTACCTGGCAGCTCTATCCTTAGCATCTTTTTCCCAATATACCCATCATCCCTCCTCAGCACATGCCTAAACCAATACAATCTCATCTCTCTTGCTTTGTCTCCAAACTGTCCAACATGAGCTGACCCTCTAATATACTGATTCCTAATCCTATCCATCCTAGTCACACCGAGTGCAAATCCTAGCATCTTTAACTCTGCCACATCCAGCTCTGACTCCTGCCTTTTTGTTAATGCCACTGTCTCCAACCCATATAACATAGCTGGTCTCACTACTGTCTTGTAGACCTTCCCTTTCACTCTTACTGGTACCCGTCTGTCACAAATCACTCCTGACACTCTTCTCCACCCACTCCATCCTGCCTGTACTCTCTTCTTCACCTCTCTTCCACATTCACCATTACTCTGAACTGTTGATCCCAAGTACTTAAACTTGTCCACCTTTACCAACTCTACTCCCTGCATCCTCACCATTCCTCTACCCTCCCTCTCATTTACACACATATATTCTGTCTTAGCCCTGCTGGCCTTCATTCCTCTGCTCTCTAGAGCATATCTCCACATCTCCAGAGTCTCCTCAGCATGATTCCTACTCTCACTACAGATCACAATGTCATCTGCAAACATCATATTCCATGGGGCCTCCTGTCTGATCTCATCTGTCAACCTGTCCATCACCACTGCAAATGTAATCCCACCTCCACCTTAAACGGATCTGTCACTCCCACTGCAGTCCTCACCACTGTCACACTACCCTCGTACATATCCTGTACCACTCTTACATACTTCTCTGACACTCCCGACTTCCTCATACAATACCACAACTCTTCTCTAGGCACCCTGTCATATGCTTTCTCCAAGTCTGCAAAGACACAATGCAACCCCTTCTGACCTTCTCTGAACTTCTCCATCAACACTCTCAGAGCAAACATTGCATCTGTAGTGCTCTTTCCTGGCATGAAACCATACTGCTGAACACTAATCATCACCTCCCTTCTTAACCTAGCTTCTACTACTCTCTCCCATAACTTCAAGCTGTGACTGATCAATTTTATCCCTCTGTAGTTACTGCAGCTCTGCACATCACCCTTATTCTTAAAGATAGGTACCAAAACACTTTTTCTCCACTCCTCAGGCATCCTCTGACTTTCCAAAATTCCATTAAACAATCTAGTTAAAAATTCCACTGCCATTTCTCCTAAGCACCTCCATGCTTCCATTGGGATGTCATCTGGGCCAACAGCTTTTCCATTCTTCATCCTCTTCATAGCTGTCCTTACTTCCTCCTTGCTAATCTGTTTCACTTCCTGATTCACTATCCCCACATCATCCAACCTTCTCTCTCTCTCATTCTCTTCATTCATCATCCTCTCAAAATACTCTTTCCATCTACTCAACACACTCTCCTCTCTTGTGAGTACCTTTCCCTCACTATCCTTTATCACCCTTACTTGCTGCACATCTTTCCCAGCTCTGTCCCTCTGTCTAGCCAATCAGTACAGGTCCTTTTCTCCCTCTTTAGTGTCCAATCTCTCATACAACTCTCCATACACCTTATCCTTAGCTTTCGCCACCTCTCTCTTTGCCATGCGCCTCATCTCCTTATACTCATGTCTACTTTCTTCATCTCTTTGACAATCCCACTTCTTCTTCACCAGCCTCTTCATCTGTATACTCTCCTGTACTTCATCATTCCATCACCAGGTCTCCTTGTCCTCCTTTCTCTGTCCAGATGTCACACCAAGCACCTTTCTAGTAGTCTCCCTTACTAGTTCTGCTGTAGTTAGCTAGCTATTTGGTAACTCTCCACTGCCTCCCAGTGCCTGTCTTAACTCTCCCTAAACTCCACTTCACAATTACCCTTATTTAAATTCCACCATTTAATCCTTGGCACTGCTTTCACACTCCTCCTCCTCTTCTTGATCACCAACATCATCCTACAGACCACCATTCTATGCTGCTTAACTACACTTTCCCCTGCCACCACTTTACATTCTCCAATCTCCTTCAGACTGGCCCTCCTACATAGGATATAATCCACCTGTGTGCATCTTCCTCCACTCTTGTACGTCACCATATGCTCCTCCCTCTTCTTAAAATACGTATTCACCACAGCCATGTCCATCTTTTTCGCAAAATCCTCAATCATCTGACCTTCTGCACTCCTCTCCTTAACACCATACCTACCCATTACTTCCGCATCCCCTCTGTTGACTTCACCAACATGCCCATTAAAGTCCACTCCAATCACTAGTCTCTCACCCTTGGGTACACTCACCACAACTTCATCCAACTCACTCCAAAATTTCTCTTTCTCATCCATCGCACACCCAACTTGTGGAGCATATGCACTAACGACATTCATCATTACACCATCAATTTCTAGCTTCATAAACATCACTCTGTCAGACATTCTCTTCATGTCTAAAACACTCTTGGCATATTGTTCCTTTAGTATAACCCCTACCCCATTTCTCCTGCCATCCACACCATGATAGAACAATTTGAACCCGTTTCCTAAACACCTGGCCTTACTTCCCTTCCATCTGGTCTCTTGCATGCACAATATATCAGCCTTCCTTCTCTCCATCATATCAGCTAGCTCTCTTCCTATATCAGTCATACTGCCAACATTCAAAGTTCCTACCCTCACTGCTACACTCCTAACCTTACTCCTCTCTTCCTGCCTTCAGGCATGCCTTCACCCTTCTCTTCTCCTTCGGCCAACAGTAGCGCAATTTCCGCCAGCACCCTGTTGGCTAACAGTACTGGTGGCAGTCATTGTTAACCCGGGCCTCGACCGATCCGGTATGGAAATATGAAATCTTCGCGCCATAAGTTATGTGGCAACATTTTTACTCTGGATGCCCTTCCTGACGCAATAATGTTCTGTTTTTTTTTACTGATGAAGGGTTTCAGGTCTCTAGATCTAGTCTTAATGAACATAATAGAGATTTCTGTTTAACCCTTTAGTTATTTCAAAATCAAGCCTCTCTTCCAGGCAGATCTTGCTACTAAAAACAAAGGATGCTACATAAAGTATCCAAGGCATTGAAAAAACTACCACAGAGACATAGACATACATCCAATTTGTTATATCCAATTTTAAGATGCAGACATATTTATTAATTCTCTTGAGTGCTTTCCAATATGAACTTCTTCAGATCATTCCCAGTAATGCTGACAGTTTTTTGGTTTACAATCCCTGTGATTGCTTTGATCAAGTTGAAGCAGCAACTGGGTAGTACTGTTATTTAAATCCATTTCTGGAGTTAAGTTATGATGTTTTAGCTACATTGTTTAACTTACTGAGATAACAGGAGGTATAGGACCACCAGATTTCTAAGGAAACAATAGGCATGCCACATATCACCCACCAGGAGCCTGTTAAACAAAGAGTAAAGGGTCATGGCTTGCAGAATCTCCTGGTAGCTAAGGTTCTTAAAATAAGATATCACTTCTGTTGTTTGTTTTAGAGTTTGTTGATATTTCATGTGAGATACATCACAAAGTGAGCATTGTACTCAATAATGAAGCTTTTCAGTGCAGAATTTAGGGGAACAATTACATCTTTATAGCTAGATGAAATACCTTTGTCTATTAGCTGTGAAGGAGTTCCTGACTACAGTTGCCATTTGATGATCAAAGGAAAGGGAATTATCAACCCAAGGACCCAGGTCCTTGATTACCTTTTAATTTACTAAGGGAGTGTTATTTATACACTATACTGCAGTTCATTGTAGTTTTCTGAAAGAAAGAATACTACCCTTTTTAGTGTTCAATTTAAGCTCATTATCATTGTACCAGATATTAACTAGGGTAAGCTCTTTCTGATGAGTATAGATATCTGAAGTGATTTGGGTTTAGACAGTTACTCCCAGTATACAGTTGTCTGGAAATCTGGTGAACCAGAGGTCCTGGCTGTCAGAGAAGCAGATGCCAATAAGAAAGAACCCACCACAGACCCCTGACTGACTCCACTAATAATCTTGGCATTTTCTATATTGACACCTGCCACAGGAACTATGTGGGTTCTGTCTTTTAGCCAATTTTCTACCCATATTACAACACAAAAATCATTGTTAAAGGCAGATAGTTTCCTCAATTCTGTCATGAGGTATGTTATAAAATGTGTTATCCAGATCAAGATAAGATGAATACACAGCATGGCAACTGTTGACAGCTTGTGTGACTCTCTCTCTCTCTCTCTCTCTCTCTCTCTCTCTCTCTCACACACACACACACACACACACACACACACACACACACACACACACACACACACACACACACACACAGAGGTTAACAAGATTTCAAAGGTATGATCACACCTTGATGAAGCAAAATCACCGTGCATCAACTCTGATGAGATTCTTGATATCTTAATTAGTAACCTATTAAAAAATGCTCCATAACTTTACAGATCAAATTCATTAGAGTGACTGTGGGTCTACGATTTCTAGCATCAAAAGTAAGCATCATCACATCAGTCTTCCAGGATTAAAGAGCATAGTCTGTGGTTAAACTTAGTTTAAACAACTCAATGAGAGATATAAGGAGACCTTGCTTACTGCTGTTTATTAAGCACCCAGGTATGTTGTCAGGATCCATTGAGGAAATATTTTTGTCTTTGATAAACACCTTAAGAACATGTTACTTCTCGGTGATAGGATATATAAGGGATTCTGGGATGAATGGTGTTTAGGGGTTTCAAGGGTGAAGTTTGTGGTGAAATAATAACTCGTATATCTGCAAAGACAATATGGTTAAAGTGGAAGGCCAAATTATTGAAACATTCATAATAATGCTGAGTGTTATTTCTTATTATGCCATGACCCCCCCAAAACGTGCACGCTGATTGGCCAGCGTGCATTATCATCGAGTTATACTAATGGAAATGGAAAGGTCACCGGACTTTTCTTTTTAATTAGTACTAAATTTTAACAAAAAACACTGTCTGTTAAATGGTTTTAACATAGCTGACTAGCTTTTAAACTAAAAATGGAATCGTTTGCTTATTTTTTGCTTATTTTAAAATCTTAAACCCATTTAATTATAAACTGAGTTTACAAAGCAAAAAGCAACGGGCAAGATCTCGTTGCGAGTTCTTTTTTAGCCGCTGTAGTTAAATGTTTTAAACTGTCTGTCATATTAAATCCATTATACAACTAGCGAAAAAAAAAAAAAAAAAGCAAGATCTTGCTTTCTTGCTTTTTTTTTTGCTTGTTACTACTGCTAGTATACGCACATCATCAGAACCGCCGCGAAAGACATCTGCGGAAGGCCAGTAAACGGGCATTATACTAATACATTATTTAAGAAAAGTAATTTAACTTTTTCTTAAATAAATTCTAAATTGAAATAATAATAATTTATGGTGGTAATGTTAGAAACCTGTGTAATGCCGCGGTTAATTTTCTTAGCAAGTCGACCAAACCACGCCAACCGTGGGTAAATCCAGCATTACCCACACCCAGGCGTGGGTTATTGCTATAGTATTCTAACACAGCTAAAGAAGGACATGTAGTTATCCAGCACTTCAGAAGCTAATTTCCATTCATGGGTTGCTCCACAGGTCCTTATAATGCTTTTAGTTTCTTGGCTAGCCACCCAGTGGTGTAAACCTTGACTCTAGATGATTGCCAATGTTGAAGTGACTCCATGCGCAAAAAGGGGAAAAAAGGAGTTGTGGATGGATGGTGATACTTTCTATAGTATCCTCACTGTGATAAGTTCTAGTCTTACTATACAGTTAAATGTTGTGTGTTTTCTCTTTAAATAATTTTTATGCCGTTTGACCACTGGGAGAGAGTTGTTTCTAAACTTCTCATTTTATTTGGCTATATCTGACGTGGTTAGACCTATGCAGTTGTCTAAATGTACATAAAACTCCTTAGGGAAGTTAACTGCTGAGTCTGGGTCAATGGTAGTGATGTCACAGGTAAACATAGAGATTTTCATCATATAATTGAATAAGGTTTACACTTCTGAAATTCTTAAATATGGAGACATTGGTTACACAGGGTATGAGGGCAATCACAGTAAATATCACATGTTAATGGTTAAATTTAATTGGCTAAGAGTAGACCAGGGAGCAGAACAGGTAAAAACAATATTTGTGATGACTGTATCAAGAATAGTTTGACCTCTAGCAGGTTTGCTAACAATTTCTTCCAGATAATTCTTGTTTCCCCATATTCAAAATGTGTTGGCATACCCTGCTTTAGAGGTATCGTTTCTCCATTTACAGCAGTGTAATTGAAGTCACCCAGGATTATAGAGCTATTGCCAACAGGAATTTATTTAAAGTTTCCATGTATATAACATGATCATCTGAGAACATGGAGACAGATCTCTAGCATGCTATAACTTAGAAGCTTTTCTATGCATGGTAACCTTAAGTTCTAAAATCTCAATTTGTGAGTCTGTGTGTATCTGTCTAGATGAGATGTAGTCCCTAACAAATATGAGACATCATCACAGTTTCCACCAGGCCTGAAAGCATAGTAGGTACAAATGCAAAGCAGAGAGGGAGCGTTTTCATGGCATTTAAATCATGTCAGTGTAAATGTGAAGATAGGTGAAGGCTGTCAGCCTAGCCAGATAGAATTTTGTAGGCAATTCTGTCATTTGTAAATATTAATGTAAGCCACAGGCTTGTTCTCTTAAATGTGAACAGACTGCATTGGATATTGAGCTGCAAAAATGTAACAACAGTGCACTCTGCTGTAAGAAAACTAAGTCAAGCATTTTATGACTATCTTTGATGTCAAAATTTGGAGCTGATATGTCTAGAGGGAAGCATCCTGCCTATTGTTTTAAGATCAGAGTTAATGGCTAGAATTTACATGTATAAATGTCCTTTATTGCTCTGGTTTCTGACCAGGTATAAAGAATATAAATGTAGTTTCTGTTAACCTAGGAACACCAGAGAAGTGTGAAGAATGATGTCATGTGAAGCAGCTCTATGTTATCAATTTAAAGAGAGAGAATCAGAGAGCTCAGAGCATTTGTCTTGAGAACATCCAACATCACCAGCACTGCCTGTTTCTATATGTAAGTTATTTAGAACTGTGTTTTCTCTTAGATATAGCTAGGGAATAGAAATATTAGTTTGTTTTTCTGTGATGTCAGAACTTTTCTACAGTATTATTTTAAACATTTCTCTGTGATCTCTGACCTCTTGACTAGCACTGTGTAGTAAGAAGTATTGTCTTGTGTTTTTATTATTTATTATTAAATATTTTTAAACCGTTCAACTGTGGCTGTTTTGTGTAGAGATATGTATATAGTGATGCTGTCCCAAGTCACTCCAAATAAGTCTTGACTGTTAGGTCACAGTTACCGTTTAGATAATAATATTGCACAGTAATAATTGGACACCCTTTTAAAGGCCTTTGAGTAGCTGATAAATATTAGTGGGTGGTGGCAGCTGGTACTACCTTTTGGACTGGGCAGAAAAGGGACACAGCTGGAGAACATGTGCCAGCCTTCCCCAGGAGTGTCTGTGTGGTTGTATAAACTCTTATCTCAAAGTGTGTGTGTGTCAGCTACTTGGACAGGGACACAAAGCACTAGTTGGACAGAGAGGGTACTGGAGGTTTTAGCTTGCCCACTAGGCTGAGATCTGGACCCTATAGCTGTGCCAGTGGGGAGTCTTATTGGGAACCTGGAGAGAAAGGGAGAGACCAGCCCCAGACTGGCTATGATCTCTGTGAGCTCTTAAGGGAAATTGTACTTTACTGTGTGTATATTTTCAGATGTAGGATCTCCTCAAGATCAGGCAGCTGGTTACTGAGACTGTTGGTATTAAGTACTGCCGTGTTGATGATGACAATTTATTGTAAAACAAATTTGCTAAGATAGGATGACCATCAGATGGACTGTATATAAAATGTACTATGGGGCAGCAAAAGCTATTGCCAGTATGTGGAAACCCTTGAATTACAGATGCAGTCTGATAAATAGTTGATAGGTAGTGGAACTTCCTAGAATGACACAAGCAATTAAGACAGTTGTTAAATCCAATTATCTTCATTTTTACGTAGACATAATTTTGGATGAATTAAAGATTTTACTTACTATCAGAGTTTTACCAGGGTTCAATTGTAAGCATATAATGTTTTGACAAGTCTCTCTAAATGCTCATCAGGGTTGTGCACCCAAAAATCACTCACTCCTACATAGACCACCTTCACCATGTTGAAGTCAAACTGGTCTTGGCAAAAGGTCTTGAGGACCCTTGTAATGTCTTTGATCCTGACACACAAAAGTTAATTGACAGTAACCCCATCATTGTCCAGACTGCTGAGTTGGTAATCTGTATGTCTGTCTAACAACTGAGTCACCAATCAATAAAACATTTTGTCAGAATCTATTTTTGAATAATTGATTGTGAGCAAATTGGTTGTTGTGACTTACTGATTTAGATATGCATGGAGTAGGTGAGCATCGAGACTTTCTCTGATGCCTGTTCTTACAAGTTATTGGAGGCTTTTGCAAGGATTTCTTTACAGCATCATAATATAACATTGTATGTATTATTTTTGAGAATGTCTAGTGGCTAAGCTGAGGGTGTAACAATGTGAGGCTCACTACATGGTGTTAACCATGAAAGGGAGATAACGCCATATCAGCTACGTTTGTGTACCACTCACAGACAGAGTTTTCTGATACATAGAAGTTCATTAACAGTGGGTATAAAGCTGCTACTACAATGCCTTAAAGTACCACATGCAAAGAAGCCAGCAATGGAAGAATAAGTTTGCTGGCCATCTACATTGTCACGTTCCTTGGGTATTAGCTGGCTAAGTGTACAAGGATGTTATGGCTGGGTGGTTGGGTGGGGAAGAGTATCAATGATGTGAGTGTTTCAGTTGTCAGAAAACGGAAGATAAAGGAGATCAGGTGCATGTGGTTCAGGTGAGTGTGTGCTTGGGAGTTTAGTGCTGAAACTTTTAGATATACAAAGAGTTTCAGAATAATGTGGTGTGACTGTGTCTGCAGTTGCAGGTTAAGTTTACAGGAAGGACTAGATAAGGGAATAGATGTAGTGTTGTGTGTGCAGTGCTGAATATGATGAGTACCCGTGTACATTTTGAATTGGTAGTGTTATGGCAAGGATTTCTCTAACTCCAAGTGTAGGCTAGTGTTAAATGCTAGGACAAGGTTAGAGTTAATATGCATTAATATGGTGGCACTGTTAGGGTGAAGTCTTATACCACTTCTGCATTCCATGTCATCAAGGATGGATTTACTAACAACTGCCAGCACAGCTGAAGCATTCTCTCACAATCCACAGGCAAGATCAAAGCTAATTTATTGCTTCCATTTACTGGTAGTTTTATGAACATAACCTATAGTATATTACACTTTACCTACCAATGAACTTCACGTGGTCTCTTCTGTATTTCATTCTTTATCTGCTTAAAAAAAACTATAATAACTACTCTGAAGAACTTCTAATTGTCAACTTAAAATTGAGCAGATGCTTACAGACATCAATGATTTCTGGTATCTGAAATACATTAATACTATCTCCTGCCCCGTTTGGTCTCTTGCACATCTAAAAACTCTGATAGGAAGTCTAACTTAGAAAAAAAGTATTTGTGACATTCATTATTGCGTGTCCTCATGCTCAGTCTTCCTACTCATTGTTCTGTATACACACTCCTTCCTAAGTACTTATGCTTATGCATGTTGAAGACTTCCCTGGACCATCAATTCAAAAAGCATTTTAATGTACTAAGTTGCATACTTGCAGTTGTCTAGTTTGATTTGCTTTATAAGACGATAACTGAACAAATCCAAATGTAATATTCTACATTGAATAAAAGCAACCAGATGCCTGCTTATGTTCACTTAGAGCATTTACAATGATATCAAAAGTGATTTATATAAACCAATAAAAGGAAAAATCTGCAGTAGTGCATTAACAGTAAAACAGCAAACATGATAGACATTTTTAAATATTTGTGAAATATTCACAAAGTAAATAATTGCTTTTGTTAAGTGCATAAGTAATAATTGTTAAAATCTGCATCCCAAATAAGTATGTCAGACATGCTTACTATAAAATTAGATTAGAGCATATTAGTAATGTATTCATGGTGTTTCCTTAAACCAGATACCGTATATAAAGTTCTCTACATCAAGGTCCTTCCAACTTCCTAAGACATTTAATTTCTGCACTGCACAAACTGGTAGACTTTGGTACCCATGTAATGTTTTCGTATGGTTCCAGTTTCTCTTTCCACAATACTGCTACACAGTGAGTGATGAGACTCGGGACCAATTCCAAAACTGCACTGCACAGGTTGGGGCAAGTGAAAACTCTGCTATGAAGGGGATGGGACTTTTCCATGAAATAAAATACCTCCAGAACTACTAGCTACAAAACCAGTAATAATAATAATAATAATAATAATAATAATAATAATAATAATAATAACAGTAATAATAATAATAATAAGATGAATCATCATTTAGCTTTGTTTTCTACACTTTGATTTTTTTATGTATTACAACATCTGATTTTCACATACAAACCAATCAATTTTATGTCAAGTGTTCACACAAATTCCTTATTTCGTATTCCCGATGCAACATTGCATTTTGATGTCCTAGCTACATTTTTGACTGGGTTTCTAAACAATGTAAGTCTACATGAAAAAGCTGAACTAACTTGAGTGAGTTATTGTGTTCAGACTTTTGTGCAGTGCATATAGTCACTTTAGAGTACTTAGAAGCGTATCCCTCTTCAATGAGCAAACTATTTTATTTCTGGTTTGGCATTCTTCTAAGAAAAAAAATACAACTATAAAGAAGCACATTTATTGTTATAATTGACTTATAAATTAGTGGCTAAATGCATGTTTACAGAATCTCAACATCCCTGTCACCTTCATCATGGAGACAAAATCAAGTTTCCATAATCCTTAGATTTTAGAGTAGTGTGTTGTGTCTGAAGTTTAGCTGGCTGTTTCTGAGATATGCTTTGTATGGCAGAGGCTGTGCAGATGAGTGTAGAGTAATCTACATATTGTACAAGAGTGGTGTGCTTGGAAGCAGTGTGCAAATCATTTATAAGTATGGTAAATGGGGGGTCAAGTTATGGAACCTTGTGGCACTCCTACCGTAATTGGAAGAAATGAAGATTATTCTTGCTGCCGTTTGATTGCTTGGAAGTTTCTGTTAGACAACTGTTAAACCAAGATAGGAAGGAGGAAAGAGACCTAAGGAGGAGTAGATTATTAATAATGGTATCAGAAAAGTAAAGCAGAGCAGTAGTGGTGATGCTGTGGTTAGGATGAAAACCATGTTGTGTGGGGAAGAGAAGATTGTTTGTAGTTGGGTACTGAAGTAATTAGGAATGATGCACTTTTCTAATATTTTAGTTAATGGTGACAGGATGGCAATTGAGTCTGAAATTGGAGTAGACAGCAGAGGGTCCACCTTGAACAGCAATAATGCATGTCTTCTAAATGGCTGGGACATGAGATTCTAAAATGATCTGCTTATTTGTATAGATATTTGGATATAACAGAGCTTCAGCTGTAAGTTTTAGAAATTCAGGAGAAAAGTCATCTGCAGCAGAGCTTGTAGTTTTTAGGAGATATTTTCTGATGGAGGAGGTAGGGACTGGGTCAAGTAAGAAGTGAGCTTCCTTGTGGTTTTGCTGGTGGTGGAGTGGTTTGATGGTGAGGTTGTCTTTGATAGGTGAGGCTACAGTTTGAAGAAAGTATTTGTTAAAGTTATTAGTGGAGGGAGTCAGCTGCTGACTGGCCTGGATTTAGTAGATTTTGCACTGCTGACTAGTCCTGTTTAGAATTATTTTGGTATGTCTGCTGTAAGTTAAAGTACTGGAGGCTTTTTTTGTCATGCCCTATGTGTTTTATTTCTTATCTGTCTGCAATGTGGAAGTTTTTCCTGGGATTTTTAGGCACTTCATGCTTTCCAGACCTTGTCTCTAAGCACCATTAGTTGCCTCTTGTTTTTAGATAGCCATGTTGATGGATTAATTTTAACTCTTTTTCTCCTTATGGGAGCACATTTGTTCAGTATATTGGTAATAGTTTTGTTAAATCCAAGGGTTACTTCATCTGAAGGAAGATTTTTAACATATTCCAATTGCATTGCTTAAGAGTGGAGATGATGATGTATTGGATAGGCTACACACTTTCTTGTATGCATGTTTTCTGGATTGCATAAAAGCCTGTTAAGGTCCCCAGGATGATGGCTTCTTGGGATATATTGATAGATGCCCAGAATAGTATGTCCTCTGCTGTGCTGAAGTTATTGCCTGGAGGAATATATAAGGCTATGATATATATGATCTTAGAAGTCTTTAGCTTGAATAAGGCAATAATAACATCTGCGTTATTAAATTAGCAATGTTTTTTATGATAAAGGGATATGTTCAGGTGTTTGGCTATATAATAACTACCCCATCTGCTTTTTTTGGATGTGTGGTCTGCCTGAACGATCCTATGTCCTGGTGAGAAGATTTCAGTGCATTTGACTTTGGGTTTTAGCCACGTTTCTGTGATACCAAGGTTGTCAGAGTTTTAATGAATTAAGAAAGCATGCCGTTCAGTTATTTTGTCACAAATGCTTCTAGGGTTCATATTTATAAATTTTAGACTTGTTTTACTTGAGTTGCAGCAGTGAGGTGTTACATTATTAATGGTTCTGTGGGCCATTATGGGAGAGACTGTTGTGGTTGGATCTTGGTTGGGATAAATCCCACCACATAGTTGCAGACTGGGTAGCGGTGGCTAGAATATACATTGCCACTTGGTTTTAAATTGTTCTTTGTGACTAATTTGTGAAATGGGTTAATTATTTTTATATGCATTTGCTTGAAAAGATGGATGTAAGATAGGTTGTAAAGGTTACATGACTTGGTTGTTCAGTTTTGTTCTTGGCTGTTATTCCTTCTGTGTGGAGTCTGTGCATCCCCATTGTATCCATGCGGAATTTCTTTCAGGTGGTCCAGTTTCCTTATACTTTCCAAAATGTAGTGAATTGGTGATTGACATGTTGCTTGTGGGTGTGCATGCTAACTGCCTAGGTTTGTGGATCATGCAATGGGTTGGCATCCCATAATGATTAATTCACAGCTTTCCACTCATTGAGTACCATTGAGAACTGCCATGTCACACTGAAACAAATTAAGCAACTTATGTTAGAATGTGTGAATGAATGAATGAATGAATGAATGAATGAATGAATGAATGAATGAATGAAGGAATGACTATATGTGAGGAAAATAGAATTATTCAAAAGTGGAACAAAAAAGATACAATTTACACTTCACAATTGTAGAATTAGGAATGAGGCTGCAAACTGTTTATGCGACATTTGTACCTCAGTCAAAATCAGCATCATGAAATGATGCAGAAAAAAAAATATCTAGAATATATAGAGGCAGGTGGGACATAGAATCAATGACAACATGAATTCTCAGCAGGAGAGTCATGCTAGTAAAATATTGTTATTTATAAAATGCAATATCGTTACAATTCATATTCAATTGTAGGTTGCAAAACAAATGCAAACACTATGCATATTAATTCGCTGTAAGACACGTGATTATACAATTGCAGATTAAATTAGCATTGTTTAAATAATGTGTGTACTGTTTTTAAGGGTGACATATTGGCCTGCACATACATATTGCTGAACAGTCCTGTTACCTACCCAATAGGCTGTTATATTTGACAAAAAAGAGCTAGATGTCATTAATTGTTCTGATCTTTCACTGGTACTTACCAGGCATGCAGTTCAGGAGATCATTAATGAGCCTAGGCAAATTTTCAAAGTACTGTCTGGTTAAGTGACTTGCTCAAGGTCACACAGTATGGATACGAAGGTGGAAAGTTTCAAGTGCTGTAACCTTGGCACAGAAACCAGCCATTAACAGGTTACAGCTTTAGTCCTCTGTACTAACTTTCAGACTGCTGTCGGATATGTCTCAATCAAGTGTACCACTGGTTGATACCAGGAGCCATCTTACAATTTTTGAGGGTGTCATACTTGAAGCTGTAAATAAAACCATTGTATGTAAATGTTTTTGTGTGAAACAAGAATCTACTGCATCCTGATTGGAGGAAAAACTGCTACCAAAAATATAGCGTATTTAGTAGGATGCAATGATTTTTTAAATACTTTCTACAAAATTAATTTTGCTTTTAGATTTAGTTTACTTTCTTATTTTAGCAGCTTTATTTTCTGATGTAACAACTCCATGTAAGACAAGCCATATTGTATTAAAAAGGCACCTTACTGACTGATAAATGTTTTGACATACACACCACAAGCACAGAAGTCATTAATATAAATTACATTTGAAATACTTGTACATGACATAAATGTTATTGCTTGTTAATTATTAAATGGTTATGCCAGAAAAAGGCTATTTATCACAGTCCATCCACCTAGTTGTTAACACTGCAAAACAACATATTCATCAACAAATTGCATGATATGATTTTGCTTTTCAAATAATCAGGTTTATATTGTATCCTCATCTTCTTCTTGAACTCTGATCAAATTGAATCATTGAACACTGCATGAACCTATTTGATCTTTTTGATGCTGTATTACACATTGTATCTAATCACATGGCATGTTTATCATTTCCAGGAAAAAATGTCACTGCATCAAGGAACAGTATGAATCAAGATATTCATAGGTCACCTTTTAGAGTCTAGGATGTTGTCTAATAGTCTCTGAGGGCATACTTATTGGCACTGAGATTGCAAGTTCTGTATATTACTTCCTGCTGACATACAGAATTATCTCTATGAATAGAATGAAAGTTTAACTGTTAGATCCTCTAGCCCACACCAAAGTTTTTCACTCCTGTAGTTCCATCCATGAAAGTCATGTGGTTGGAATCCTAGCCTCAATCACTGTAGACTGCTCTCGTAGCTGACATTTTAGCTCAGCGTCTTAAAAAGCTGAGTCTTCAGGATCATGCAGACACACTGCTCCCATGCTAGTAGGGTAGTAACGAAATTGTTGAACTGGTGGTGAAAGAAAAGATATCCTGTGATTCAATAAACTTCATGTAGGTTCTGTGCAGAGCCTACACAGAGTGTATTTGCATACGTGATACTGCTGATCACATGTCATCTTGCAGCCTCGCGCCATGAATACTAATGATGTGTGGCACATGTAAGCAAGGTATCGCAGCTCACCCTGGTGTTGCTGGCTTCAAAACCTGTATACTGACTTTAAATCATTCCACGCAACCTGCCAGTAATGGAAAAAGTATGCATTTCCTGAAGGATATGATGTACAGAACAGAATTGTATGTCATTATATATTGACTGCAATCTTCAGTGATTTCACAGTACACCACAAATTTTACAATGAAATATGATGCAAATATCTGGACATTCTGCAAAACTGTGGATGACCTCCCTTTTGTGCTTTAATTTCTTTTCTTTCTTTCTTTTTTTTTTTGCCAGTGTTTGCGCATTGTGCTGCTTGGCATAAACAAATTTAACTGTACTCACCTGGTTTGTGTGAAGCACAGCAGCTCGCAAACTGGAGGAATGGACCACACAGATTGTAGACAGGACCCAGACAGCCACACATATAAATCAGATGCATTCAATTAGTATTATTGTGAATCTAACAAACATGGTAAGTGATGTGGCACTATAATTAACAGGTTGAACCTTACAATATCTACTAAGATAGGAGATGCCATCTCACTAATCCTATGGCAGCAGGTGATAAGTGTAGTTGTGGAATGCACATGGTCCAGAGTTCTACTACAGGGTGTGCAAAGTTTGTTTTTACTCTTGTGAGATTGCAAAATACACGACTGTTTTCTCAACCTTTTTGTTGCAATAGCTCTAAGTGAAGGAGAACCGTATATATGGTACATTTGACTAGCATATTTAAACAAGTGCATGTGTACCTAACAAGCTAGAAACTTCATTATTCACCACTGTTGTGCATCACTTACTATTGTCCAAACACGGTGCCTACTAGTGTGCATCCTTGTCTACGATTTTTGAGCAATGGTAAGTGATGCACAATGTTTTCAAATGTTGCAAAACCAAAATGTGCACACTCAGTAAGTGCAAAACATGCAATAGGTGAAAAACAGCAGCATATAAAATGCAATTCGCAGGAAATACTTATTAGACATTGAGCTGGAACTATGGCAGGCATGTCTGGAGTTGCTGGAGAGGGTGTGCTTTCAGGCACAGTTTTGGGGTGTCCAGGAGTCCAAGATTTTGTTGGACTCCTAGTTAAGAAGCATGGGCTCAAATTGCTGCAGCATGACTTTTCAGACTCAGAATATAAATCTGAAGCCTAGAATAGTGTTGCCAGGGCCTTAACCAGTGCAACAGGTATCCTCCACACAGGTGAGTAATGCAGACATCATTTTGATGACACAGAAACAGCAAACCAGGATCCAGAAAAACACAGATTTATTGTCTTAACACTCACCACCCTCGGCCACTGTCTGGCCTTCACTCCTTCCTGAGGACACGGTGGCAAGCCAGGTGTAGATCAACTCTTTGCTGTATCTGTATTCCAGTTCTAGTTGTTGTTGTTATCATTTTGATGACCTCTGTAGGAGGACACATTATACTCTCAACCTTTGGATCGGGCAATGCTGGGCAGGGGACACACCACAGATGTGTAAATATCAATTTCAGTGAGTAATTGTAAGAGTTAAAGGCTGAATATAGTCAAGACTGGTATTCATAATGGTGTTCTTTTCTATTTTTTCCACATCTGCTGAGCAGCGAGACTTGAATGTTCTGTCGTGTGCCTCATGAATAGTACGAATGTCAGGCGCATGTGGTATGTATGCATCAGAATAGTCCAGTCTAAATAGCATTTTTTTAAATAATAATTTGTATAGCAATTTTGTAGCATTAAAGGTTAAGGACTGCTTAGCTGTTATTTAATAGAGTTGTATCAAAGTGAGCATGCATATCCCAACTGCAAAAAAGCTATGCATGCCTTAGTCTGTAGCACAAAGTGATGGTGCCATAATCTCAAATAACAGTGAGCATGCATCTCTAAACTGTCAACGTAAAGTATGCATGCAGTAGCCTGTAGGACAAAAGAACAGTACAGTATGTCAGAATTGTCATAGGTTGTGGGTTCAAAAACCACACTTCCCAAATATACAATACTGTTAGGTTTTCATCATTATTGGAATGTAACTTCATTCCTCTATTCCTCTCTATACCAGTGGCAAAAATGGCCATCTATAAACTGTAATCAGTATAATTGGAACACACATATGTACAATATATGCACACATCCAGGATTGGTGGCTACAATCTATACTATAGTGTGCCTCTGTTATAAATTGAGTAGTCTTAAAAGGTAAGGGATAAACTTGTTAGGAGTTTGTATTGTTAACAGTAAAGGTAACAGAACAGCCAAATAACTGTATCAGTGCTTTGTATGTCACATATGAAGTCACTAATGTTCTCCCTTTTTTCTCTCACCTGAACACTTTTCTCTCTCTCTCTCTCTCTCTCTCTTTTTTTTTTTTACTTTTTTATTTATTTTTCCAGCAGCACAGTGGGGTAGAACTGTCCTACAGGATCCACCTGACCTCACTCCACTGCCTATAGCACCTCTGCCCAGCACATCTGGTGCAGAAACTGTTAGCACCCCCACTGCTGACTATGTACTACCTGGCCCCTCAGGTAGTTCTGCCCTGGATGACAGGCCTGTGGCTCCCTCTGGGAACAGTGGCAGAGGTGTTGAGTTTATCACCCATGACAAACTGGCAGGGTGGTGCATAAGATTAGACTTTCTCATCAAGATAACACAAGGCTTACTAACCATGACATGATACATGTGGGTATATTAAAAGACATGTCACTGTCATCTGTCTGGTATTGCATTACATTGTAACTGTTATTTTAAGCCTATTACTTTTGGTTGAAGCACTTGGCCTTCAGGCCAGTTGTCTTACATTAAGAAGGTTTGTAGCCTACATTCTGGTGGGAGGAGGGGGTAGCCTCTGCCCTTGTGAGTTGGGAACTGCTGGTTGAATACTTATTGTGTTCTAAGTCTCTTTATTATGGTATAAGCACTTGGCTTCCAAACCAATTATTTTACATTAGGAATGTTTGTGGTGTAGACTCCTGTGGCATGGGATGATAGCCTACACCCTTCTAAGCTGGGGATTGCTAGCTGAAGGCTTTTTGTCTGTTATTCTGAATATGTCTTCATTCCAGTTTAAGCACTTGGGTTCCAGACCACTTATTTCAAAATAGAAAGGTTTGCTGTCTACACTCTTGTTGGAATATTCTACTGAATTTCTGTTTTATTTAAACTGTTTGTTCTTCTGTTGTGATTCTGATTTTCTGCACTTTAGATTTCTAGAACGTCTGCATTTTTTAGCATAGGCTCAGTTTAGCCTTCTTGAATGTTGACTGTTTTGTATCATTGGAACACTAACAACAGCTCTCTTACATTGACAAGAGCCCCCTGTACCCTTGTGGCAGAATTGTGCAGCCAGAAACCCATATGATTTGGAGATTGCTGGAATAAGTGTCACTGTTGGCCTTTCTCTCTGTTTATTTGTTTAACATAATTTAACTTTGCTTGTATTCCTGCATTGTGTTTTGGGGTGTTTGCAATCAGTTTACTGTAGCTGCTCATAGCTTGCACTGCTGCCCTGTGAGCAACTCAGTTGTGCATTGTGAAACTGACACATTTTTGTAACCTAGCCCTCCATATAATAGACATATTCTGTTAGTGTTACACCAAAACGTGGTCCAACTAGCCCACTAGTTACTACATATATACCTTCCATAATGGACAGACAGTTTCCCACCATTTCTCCAGGCAGCCTAGCTTTTGTGGGCATCCTGAGGGAATAGAGCAATTGCCTCATGTATACTGACAACCAGTTACTGCTAAAACAAACTAATACAATGTAAAAGCTGTATCTGTACTATGAATTTGGAATCAATTCTGTCACATAACAACAAACCAGATATCAAACATGTTGTCAGCACACACAATTTACCTCTTGCACATATGTTCACAACACATAAACCCACGTATGCTGAGGTACTCGCTAGAAACCTAAATAAAGATTGGAGACCTCCCAGGAGCAAATCTACTGCACTCAGTGCAGACCAAACATAATCATCTACACATAATAATACACACACCAGTGTCAAAGCCAATAAGCCCCATCAGGCAAAACACCTCAAAACCAAATGTCTTGCTCATAAGCAACTCCATAGTGAGACAAGAAGATATCCTCCTCACCAGGCTGGATAAGGAGAAGGTCATAGTCAGCTGTCTATCAGGTGCCAGGGTTATGTCAAGGTTATGTCAAATCATAAGCACACTCCAGTCTCTCAACAAGTACCATTATGACTCTGTCATAGTCCATGTTGCAGTGAATGACTGGAGCCATACCTCACTGTACTATATGAAGGAATTTGCCTCCCCCATCGTTGCCTTTTTTAGGCAATGTCTGAACAACTAATTTCCCAATGTAAGAGAATCCACTACACATTGAAGGTTATGCTGCTTAATGCAAGGATTGTAAAACAGAAACTGTACTCACTGGAACAACTCCTTAACTTGGAAGATGCTCATGTCTGTGCAGTCACACAGACATGGTTCAAGGTGATACCTCTCAACTTGGAAGCATGAAAAATCTGGACAAAGGCACATGAAAATAGGTTCAAATCTATACACGGATTAACATAACATTTGCATACATAATTATATAACCCCACCCACTCTGATGGAATTGTGGGATGCCAACTTTCAAATGCAAACTGAAGCATAGACAACCAAAATATGGTGTATTACACTCGCTAAATACAAAGAACGAAACGATAATGGTAAATCAGACACACACACACACACACACACACACACACACACACACACACACACACACACACACACACACACACACACACACACACACACACACACACACACACACACACACTCTAAATGCAAAGAACGAAGCAGAAATGGTAGTACAGTTCCACACTCTAAATTCTGCAAACTCTAAATTCAAAGAAGCACAAAGTTCTATTACAAACCCATCTGCTTTTTCTTATGCATACACAAGCTGTTTCTGCACAGATAAACTGTACAATAAATAGGTCATTAGGAATCCTATGAGGTCAGTCCTTGATGCTAAATCTGCACACATTAAACCCTTCTAATACCTCTGTCTATATGGCTGAAGAAGAGCATGTACCCTTTTTGTTGTCATTCTCTGAACGCTTTTATGTGATCTAAATTCTTTCAAAGATGATTTCTCAAAGTCACACAAAATACTACACATAGCATCTGAGCATCCCAAATAAAGTTTATAAAAAAAAGATAACTTGTTTTCTGATACTAATGTTTCTTCATCTGCAATCCAAAATTCCATTAGCCTTTCTTGTTGGCTTGTTATACTACTCTCTTACATTTTTCATTTATCTGATGTGAATGACCCTCAAGCCTCTTTCTACTTTTGTTTCTAATTTTTTGCCTCCCTTCCCAATGTGCACTCCTTTTTTGAGTTATTTTGCATTTTTTTTCAGCTGAAATGAAGCTGCCTCATTTTATACCATTCATCCAATCTTGCCAGGTTCTTTTTTGTTACTACACATTTTTGTGCATCAATGCAGTTGTACAAGTGTATGATATGTCTGCTCTGAGGAACTTTTTTTTGGTAGTTAAGTATTACTAACTGCTCACATGTCTGACTTGTACACCTGGTCACTAGTGATAACATGTTTGTGTACCCACATCAGCCCACTCCCCAAAAAAATGTCATGGCTAGTCTCTGCACACTTATCATCAGTCTGATATCAATAAATACAGTTTCAGGATCTGAATATAATGCTGTGACATGCAAGTTGTAATTCAATTATGGTAGCCATACATGTCTTCCTTTTCTTATCCTCTGCTGCTATATTTCTGGACTGGAATTGTATGTCATTTCTGATATGCAATACTCTACAGTTTAACATCTTTTTCCCCAACTCCCATGATCTGTTACAGTTATTGCATCTATATCCTGATCCTCCATCACAACCTTCATCTTTCTATCGCAGTTTAAACAGCCAGACAGCTTTCTTCAGATAAATAACATTTTACAAGTGTGTTAAGTGTGTGATGCTGGATAATATATGTCAAGTTCTTTGTATCGCTCATAGCAGGCATAATTCTAAGTTCTCACAAAAATGTGGGGTCCATCCTGAAGCACAGATGTAATGGGATTTGCTACATTAGGGAAGTTGTAATGTATTTCTAGCCAGCTATTTGAGTGCCACCTTCAGCACGAGCTACAATGTCTTAAATACAACACTAATAATACCTAAAGACTAAGAGCTACACTGCACAATTTATATTCCACCCATTTCTATAATTATTAAAATATTACCTTAAATAAAATTCGAAAGCCAAAGCCAAAGCCAGTGCATTACCCTCAAACGGGGACAAAGAATGGGTATGAAAATGTTTTATATAAGCACTTGCCTTGAAACAAAAGGAAACAGCATGAGAACACAACACACACGCACACACACACACACACACACACACACACACACACACACACACATATATACACATGTGCTCGCCTTGTTCGCATTCACAAATTCACAAAAACATACACACACATCTGCACAAACTTGAACAATAACATTTATTATTCTACAGACAGAGAGAGAGAGAGAGAGAGGGGGGATGAGATACCCATCATTAAACAAAATTCCAAAGCCAAAGCCAGTGCATTACCATTAAACAGGGACAAAGAACTGGTTTGAAAATCTACGTTTAACATAAGCACTTGCCTTGAAACAAGAGCAAATGGTGTGAGAAGTACACACACACACACACACACACACACACACACACACACACACACACACACACACACACACACACACACACACACACTCACACACACTAGAGACATTCTAGAGACAGGGAGAGAGAGAGATGAGAGACTATGATGAAATCTAGCTACTTTTATTTTTTTTTACCTGGAGGAGTCAATTTCTCATTCTCTTTCTCTCTGACTGTCACTGGCTGGGCAGACTGGTCCAACTCTGCAGACTGCAGCTCAACGGCTGCACTTAATGGCACATTTGCTTGCTAGTCGCTCATATTAATTAAAAAAAAAAAAACAGCTCAGGACTCAAGAGCTTGGCACTGTGTGCTGCTGACTGCTGCTATTTTAAATCCAGGGCAGGCTGGGTGTCAAATTGATTCCTCATTTCCTCTTTTACAACCACGTATGGGAAAGAGAGAGTGTACACACCCCCTCGAGGCCTCAGCTGAGAGTTTGTATCATGAAGCGTCATCGTGCAGGCGAAGACTTCAGCAAGAACTTTGCAAAAAATAAATAACTAAATAAATAAATAAATAAAAAACTGGAAAATTCAGGAACTGAAGGGGCCACTCAGGAATTCATGGCACCCCATTATTTTGCCCTCATAACTGGTAAATACCAAGGAACTCGATACAGTTGAGAAGTATGTTCAAGGCTACAGACAGCACCCGGGCCATATGAAGGTACAATACCTTCCCCATGTTCACACATCAAAAAGAACACAAAAGAACCAAAGGCTGAGGTGTATATATCTTGATTAAAGACAAATGCACCACAAGATTGGTCAAAGAGAATGACTCCATAGCCTTACTTCAAGTCCAACTAACTATATGTAAAACCCCCTTCCATATCATTGTTAGCTACATGTCCTCCACCATGAACCACAAGTACCACTCTGTCTACTTGGATGTAATTGAGTCACTCACTTACTAGACAGCCAAATATCTTGATCATGTGTGATTTCAACTATCCTTCCATTGATTTGGAGTCATATATGTGTACAAACACACTCACTCTAATGTTTCTGGACTTTGTTAATACACATGCTGTGTAACAGATAGTCTGCTCACCCACAGGGGTCTTCAATGTCCTAGACTTAGTACTGACAAACATAGTTGTTCTCTGTACTATCCCCTGTGTGCTGGCCCCCTGGGTCAGGTCAGATCCCAATTCAGTCTGATTCACATTTACAATCATTTCTGACACACAATCAAGAACAGAAAAAATGAAACATTTGTCCAAAGCAAACTATAAGCTGCTAACCATAAAGAGTTGCAACTCCCCTGCTACCACTGTCAACAATGACTGCTATACACAGGTGTACATAAATGGCCTGTATAAACAGCTATACAAATGTGCAGTCTTCTGAACGTGAATGGATCAAAACAAGTTCCTCACAAAAAACAACCCACCCTGGTGGGCATCAAGCATACATAGGTTATACAACAAGTGGAAGAACGTTATGTCTAAGAAGAAGAGGGAACTAACTCAACAGAGGAAGGACACCCTTCAAAGCTTGAACAAGGAAATCAGCTATCTTGAAAAGTCCTGTAAAGCCAAGTAGAAACCTAAAGTCACATCCATATCTAAAGATAATCAGGAGGCATTCTTTAGCTACATCAGAAACCTAAAAGTAAAGGCTCAGTTTTGTGCCGAACTAGTTGTGGATGTTACCACTCATACTGACCCTGACAATATTGCCAATTTGCTACCAGACAGTTTGAGGCAAATGTCAACCTCCCTGTCCTCACCAGACATACCCAAAGCATATATGTCACCAGGCCATTATGTAGTAATCTCCTGTGAACCTAAGGTGATGTCTGCCTGGGCTCCATGCCACTGTCTGATCCTGCCCTGGTGGGATGGTTGTACATGCAATAATCTGATATAGCTGATTACATCAGCATTGTCTGTTGAGCATGCTGGTGTAAAAGGATCTCTGTAATGTCAAGTAACATCTGTCTCTCTCTCTCACACACACACACACACACACACACACACACACACACACACACACACACACACACATATACACATGCACAGTTGACTGCAGTGAGAACAAAACTCCTACCTATCTAGGTACACAGACTACAGAACACAGTACTATACACAAGTGGCACAGCACAAGTCTGACTTTTTGTATGTCTGCAGGTGAACTTATGGTAGATGACATCAGCAGGCCATGTGGGGGACAACAGGGATGGTGAAGGACACAAGAGTTGGGTGAAGACCATGGTTGGGGTAGGGTTGTGGACCTTGCAAACTCATGGATGTCAAGCTGGGTGACAGTGACAATCAATTCATCACCCATTGGACTGTCATCACTGTCACCTCTCTGCGCCAATGACTTCAGTGTCTGACATCTGCATCTTCTTGTGTTATTCAGTACAATGACAGACAGTAGTGTCTCCATCCGGCACAGACATGCACTCACAGTGTGGTGCACAATCCTATGCACCATTCCTGGTAATTCTTCTCAGGTGGATAAAATTACCCCCTCTTCCACTGCTGCTGGAGGGAGCCATAGGTCTTTCCTCAACCCCACTGTGCTGTGGGGAAAAAATAAAAGCAACCTCCCAAAAAAATAAGAGAAAATAAAGGTTGGGGTGAGAGATTGCACAAGTTGTCTTATTTAGTTGTTTAAGTTGAGGATGGTAGTCTTCCAGTTCTGGGTTTTCACTTTTGTATTTGTAGACAACAGCTTTTTTTTTTTGCTTACTGTATAACCTAGTAATGACAGATGTGTGTCTGTTCAGGACAAGATAATGTCCCACAGGCTGCTGTAGAAAGCTCACTGTAATGGCCAGCAACAGCGCACATGCACACACACACACACACACACACACACACACACACACACACACACACACACACACCAACCCCCCCCAATTTGACTGCAGTCAGAATAGAACCCCTATCTATCTAAGTATACACACTACAGAACACAGGAATTGACTGAAGCACCACTGCTTGAGTCTGACTTGTAGTGTGTCAAACAACACTTTAAAGATGATGACATCAGCAGTGTCTGTTGAAGATAAGATAACAGTTTTCCAAGGTTGCTGTAAAAGGCTCACTGTAAAGTCCAGCAATAGCTCACAGACACACACACACACACACACACACACACACACACACACACACACACACACACACACACACACACACACACACACACCATCCCACCATTTGACTGCAATGAGACTAGAAACCATACCTAAGTACACACAGTACAAAATACAGGAATTAGTGTAAGTGCCATGACACAAGTCTGATTTTGTCAGGACTGCAGGTGAGCCTATAGTAGATGACATCAGCAGGACATGTGGGTGACACAAGGTTGGGAGGCCTGCATGAAATGGATGTGTAGGCTTGTGCAAGTCTCAAAGAACTGGCAAGCCATGTCATTGGAGAAGTAACTGTGGGATACACACTTCTGCTCTTCTGTATAGACACACACACAGTTGATTGCAGTAAGAATAAAACCTCTACCTAAGTACACAGCCTACAGAATGCAGTACATAATGCATGCACCATGGCACAAGTCTGATTTTAACAGGACTGCTGGGGAACCTATACTAGATGTTGTCGGTGGACCATGTGGGAGACAAGAGGTTGGGAGACCTGCATAGGCACATTGCTTCATAATGTCATCTGAGGCTAGTAGCCTAATAGCAGTAGGCTGTTTAGAAACCTAGCTGTGTAACAACACAAATACCCTTTCTGAGCATACCTGGTTAATGTTTGCAGATCAAGGCTGTGAGCACCACCAAGTGGATCTGTCCATGAGTGAGCACAGAACAATATATGTAACACTTTGTATTGTGGTTGATATATATGTGAGAAAAGTAGTGACACCCCAGGGTTGTAGTGCTTGTTAGGGATGGTTGGGAGGAGGAATGGATTTATTGTAAATATATGGCATATAGTTACATTGTGTCCTTAGTTGGCAATGTTTCTACATGTAGTTTTATGTCATACAAATTAAATGAACAATAAACACCAATAATAGGTTCATAGGTAATTCCCTGGCTATTTCTTCCCAGAATATTTACTTCCCTGGTCCCCTGTCTAGCAGGGTGATTGATGTGATCCCCAGGATGAATTTCCGATCCCCATCCAATTGTCAAGGTTCCTTTTGAAGATGGCCAAAGAGGCTCTCAGCTTGACATGTATGGGCAGTCTATTCCAGAGTATGTGGAGTCTCTGGGTTAGTAACCTATCTCTCCAGCATGTTTTGTTCATTGTAATGACCAGGTTTAGATCCATGGAGCATGCAGCTCAGAGGGATTGGGATTTCTTTAAGTGTAGCATATTCAACAGCTTTGGTTTGGCATGGCCTTATATGTTAAGCAGAGATCAACTCTGAGTAGGTGATATGCGACAGAGTATAGCTGGAGATTTTTTAGACAGTCAGCATAGGGCATCTGCTTTACACATGTGATTCTTTTAGTGAGGTATTTCTGTGGCCTTTCCAGTTGTTGCAGATGTCTTGTGAGGTACATACCAAATGGGGCATTGTACTCTATAATGGGTCTAATGAGGGATAAGTACAGTGGGACAATGACCTCCTTTTTTCTGAATGAAAAGCCCTTAGTGATGTGGTATGCCACATAGAAGGATTTCCTGACTGATGTGGTGATGTGATTATCGAAGGTGAGACCACTGTTCACCTGTGTCCCTAAGTCCTTTATCACACTTTCGGTGTTTAGTGTACTGCCACTTATGCGGTAATTCATGGGTACATGTTTTTTCCCAAAGGGGATAATTATACATTTCTTGGCATTGAGCTTGAGCCCATAGCTCTGGCACCAAGCATCTGTTTCTGTAAGACCCTTTTGTAGAATATTCACCTGAAAGCTTTGTGTTGCTATAAAGGTCATTTTTCTGCTCAACGTTGGTGTTGTTTATTGGAATTAATATCACAGCGTTTTGTGTTTAGTAAACATACGATCACCCATCCACTTGTCAAGATGTCTCCTGTAGGTGGTCAGTGGGGGGCTCTGCGTATACGGGACTGGGATCTCATTCCATTTTGAGTGGAGCCTCTGAGATAGGAATCTGTCCCTCCAGCATGTCCTATTAATATCTGTGCTGAGGTTTATGTCCCTGGAGCGTGTAGCTCTAAGGGATTTGGATATCCTGAGGTGGAGCATGTCCATTAATTTTGGGTTGGACATGGCTTTAAACAACAGGCACAGATCGCAGTAGGTGGTAAGCGACTGAGTAGAGCTGGAGTTGCTGGGCATCTGTGCGAGTCCCTAAATCTACCTGGTGAGGTACTTTTGTGGCCATTACAGTTGCTGCAAGTGTTGGGTAAGGTACATCCCAAATGGGGCATTGTATCCAAGCATGAGCCTGATGAGTATAGGGGCACAATGACCTCACTTGATCTAGATGTGAAACATTCTGGGATAAGGTGGGCTATATAGAAGGTCTGTCTAACCACATTGGCAACGTGATTGTCAAAGGTGAGAGTACTAACTACTCATGTCCCCAAATCCCTAATAACACCTACCGTACGTAATGGATTACCACCTATGTGGTAATGTGTGGGCACGTTGTTATTCCCAAAGGGGATGACTATGCATCTAATGGCATTTAGCTGTAGGCCATGGCTCTGGCACCAGTTATCCATCTCTGTGAGACCCTTTTTGAAGATGCTTGTGCCAGCTGGAGAGTTGATTATGGCACCCAGTTTGCAGCCATCTGTGAACATGGTCAGCCATATTCCTCCTGTGTTAGCCTGTACATCAGAGAAATATATACTGAACAAGAGAGGTCCCAAGACTGAGCCTTGTGGGATGCCACGTGTAACTGGTGTATAGTCAGACATGGCACCTGCAATACTGACCATGTGGGTGCTATCCCTGATCCAGTTAGCAATCCATCTTGTAACATATGTGTTGATATTGAAGCTGGTGAGCTTATGTATAATGCCCAAGTGGGGTATTGTGCTGAAGTGTTTTGCGAGGTCCAGGTAGGCTGTGTGGACAACCATCCCTACGTCTATGGACCTGGTAACTGTTTAAAGAAGTCGAACAGGTTCAAGAGGCAAGATCTGCCCACAACAAAGCCGAATTGGGTAGGATCCAGTGTCTATAGGTTCCCGATGTCTATGTGTATGAGTTCCATGACGATACGCTCCATAGCTTTGCAGACCAGGCTAGTTAGGCTTATAGGTTGATATTGTCTGGGGTCCGTTGCGGCACCACCTCTGTGGAGTCGGACCACTGATGCTGTATGCCATTCCTTGGGTACATATCCTGTAGTAACTCTGATATTGAACAGTGACTTAATGTGAGGGTTACGTTCATCATGAAGCTTGTGTAAAACACAGGCCTGGACACCGTCCAGTCCCATTGATGCTTTGTTGTCTGCTTTGGAGAGGGCAGCACTCACCTGTTCATCTGTGATGTCAGGGAGGCTAAACTCTGTTGGGATGGACATTTGCTCTTTAGGGGGGATGGGGGGGGCATTTGCACTGAACCTGTTTGCCAGGATGTTGGCAATGTCTGTGGGTTCAGTGTATGTTTTGTCATTATGCAGTAACTCACAGCATATATGGGAGTTTCCACCCAGGTTCCTGACATAACTAAAAATGGCCTTGTGATTGTCCTTAGAGTCTGGTGCAAGTTTCCGTTAGAAGCGGGCCTTAGATGAATTCATGAGTGATCGTAGCTTTTTGCTAGTACTGATCAGAGACGCCTTCCCTTTTTGGGATTTTGTTCTATCATGTAGTAGCCTCCTCCTTTTGTTGTATAGCTTATTAATGGCCGGGGTCCACCAGACAGGTTCCCTGCCTTTGGAGGAGTGAGTCTTGTTGTTATTTGGGATAGCACGATCCATGCATTCCAGTAGGTGTCAATAGAATGTGTTTGTAAAGGATTCAGTGGTCTGAGCCATATTTACCTCTGTCCCAGGGTCTTTGAAGGATACCACCTTGGTTTGGAGAAGTGTGACATTTGCTTTTGAGAAGTTCTTCACCGAGATTACCTAGGATGGGGGTGGAGACGGGATATGGATGTCCAGTGAGATAAATGTATGGTCTGACCTTACCAATGAGGGGTATACCTCTGGTGTGGAACATACAGTCCCCATGTTGGTGATGATCAGGTCCAATATGTTTTCCCCTCTTGTGGGTGTGGTGACCAGTTTGGCCATAGCATTTGAGTTTATAAATTCTAGCAACTGTTGGGCGAGGGTGTTGGGGCTTGAGTAGTATTCCCAGTCAATGTTTGGGTAGTTGAAGTCACCCAATATAATGGTGTTTGGAGAGACCTTCATATTCTCCAGTGTTCCCAGGAATACCAAGTGGTGTTCCTGAGTTCAGGATGGTGGTCTGTAGCAGGCTACAAACTGAAAGGCAGTTTTGCCCACTGTTAGTAGCACATGTATGGTCTTCAATGCTTCGTGCAGTGCTACTAACCTGGAGGTGTGTGTATCTGTGATGTATATGGATACTCCCCCTATTTTTGTTGGCCGGTCCAAGTCTTGTGGCCGAAAAGCATGGTATGAAGTATAACCTGGTAGTGCTGGTGTGCTTTCAGGAGCCTGAACCAGATGTCTGTTACTGCACAGATATCGACATTCCCCATACTGAGGAGAGTCCTGAGTGTGTGCATTTTGAGGGTTACACATCTGGTGTTGAGCAGCATTATCATTAGTTTCTTTTACCTTGTAACGTCTATGGAGGTGGGTTTGTCTTTTGAGCCTCGCTTACAAAAGCCACTATGGGGGTGGCAAGAGCCTTAGCCAGTATTCGAAAGTCTAGGGGTGACAGGTGCAAGCCATCCATAGCGAAGCTACGTGGCATGTCAAGCATGTCATCCCAGGCTGACAGACACTGGATCCCCTTTGAATGACACCTATATGTTAGCCAGCTGTTAAAAATGATCAGTTTGTCTGTATACTGTGACATAATTCTTGGTGAGGGAAAGATGCTACACAAGGTCAGGGTCATACTGGCCTGGGCTACATGATCATAGAGCTCCTCTATGTCTCTTGTCATGTAGTCCAGGGAGGAACATCTGAGGTTGTTCACACCAGCATGGACAATGATGGAGCCATATTTGTACTTGCTTTGGAGCGACCTGAGTGCATGTGTTATGTGGCAGATCCTGGCACCCAACAGACAGCTCAAAGTGACCTCCTTGTTCTGCCTGGTGAGTGGGACGTCAGTGTGTCTGACAATAAGAGTCACCTATTACAAGTGTATTAGGTGTGTTGTTTAGCCCTAAGAGCAGTGACTGTGTGGCACACTGACTTTGTGAACTATGTGATATGTGGGTATTGTTGTGGGGTAGCAGTTGCTTGGGTTTCTGCTTTGGAGGTCTCTGCTGCTTAGGCAGAGTTTGTTTAGAGCCTCTGAGTATGTTTTTGTGTGGTAATGTATTTTGTTTGCTGTCGCTATAGGTCTATGTGAGACTGGATTTGTGGTGTGTGTGGTTACCTTCACCACCTGATAGACTGTGCCAGTCACTCGTTGAGAGAGCTCAGCCTCCTGTTTGTCTATATAGCTGCATCTCTCACATATATCTGAGTTTGTTGGGTGGAGGAGAGGGTTGTCTGTGTACATAAGGCAGTTGTAACATTGCGTCAAAATTCCAATATTACACACAAAACCGACCTTTGGGCATGCCAGGATATTATGATGACATACTCTGTTGACTGATCACAAAGGATCAGTAGGGTATTAAGTGTGTAAAAGAGTATAACAGGGGTTTAGTGGTCAGTTCCGTGTTTTGGAAAGATTATCTGCGAAGGAGTCCAGACAGAACCATGACACCTCCTTCAGCTATGTCATAAATAGCAATGTACACTCATATATGTCCTGAGTCAGGGCCAACTGTACCTGACTGACAATGCCGACATCCTGTTAGACAGGCCCATATATACATACCCACCTCCCAATGACAAAAGGCCCAATCATCATACCAGGAGTTATCACATGTAGAATGGGTAAACAGCTCCTCCCAAAGCCAAAAACATGGCATCAATTGGATAACATTGTTTCCCTATATGTGTCATAAGTGAACTACAGAACAAACAGACCCTGCACCTGAGCAGTCTGTTGAGCCTCATCCTCTCTACAGGATCTGAAACTGTTGAATGTGTTACAGCAACATATGGCACACCCCACAAGTGTTGGTGTACAGCAGACCATGGGAACTATAGTCCTATAAGCCTATGAAGTCTGAACTGCAAGGCCATGGAGTCCATCATGACTGAAGTCATAAACAGAGCTATTGGAAGTCAACAAACACACAACCCTACCAACTGTGGTATGTTCATGGGCAGATCATGGTTTCCAAACCTGCTAGAATGTTTGCAAGGCAGCCACCCAGGACATACATCACTGAAAGGAGCTACACACGTCCCACATAGACTTTGAATAGCCCTTTATCAACATCTCAGACACATGTCGTATCCACAAAATCAGCAATCTGTGCATAAATATGCATTGTCAAATGAAGGAATGGCAATTTGTCCACAGATAGATCACACAAGCTAAGAATTGTGGAGTCCTGTTCAAGCTGTTAACACCTGCTGACCCACATGGTTCATTCCTGGGATTGCATAAAACAAAGTGCACACACATTACCATGTCCAGTCTGATGATGTCAGCATCCTACAAATATAGCAGGAGAAAAGAAACCACCTAGTAAAGAATATAGTGTGTCATGTTAATGGGTATTTCTCTAGTGTTGTGACATAGTTAGGTAGAGGTTTGAATCCTGCAATTGCTGTGTGTGAGTGTGATTTTCTTTGAGAGGAATGGCCTTTTTGGAGACTGTGAAAACACATTAATATAGGTAAGTTCCTCTTTGGCAAGTCTGATGATGTCAGTATCCCACATATACAGCAGTGGAAATGAAAACTCCATGTAAAGCATCTAGCACGTCGTGTTAATGCATATCTCTCTAGTATCATAACATAGTTAGAATGGGGTTTGAATCCTGCAATTGCTGAGTGGGGGTGTATGTGTGTTTGATTTCCTTTGAGTGGAGTGACCATTTTGGAGACTGAAAACACATTAAAAGAGGTAAATTCCTCTTTGGCAAGTCTGATGATGTCAGTATCCCACAAATACAGCAGTGGAAACAAAAACTCCCACTAAAGCATATAGTGCATCGTGTTAATGCGTGTTTCTCTAGTATCATAACATAGCTAGGTAGGGCTTTGAATTCTGCAATTGCTGAGTGTGTGTGTGTGAGAGACACTGTTGAACAATGTGTTGTGGTTTTTGCTTTTACTACTGTATGACATATCACAAAAACAACAGTATGTGCAATGCACACTTCAGGTATCTGTGTGACAAATACACATATGTACATGTGACCTCAACTTGTAACTGTGTGGCAAAGACATATATGTACATGTGACCTCAATAACTTCATAGGTGTGAAGCCTGCTTTCTACACAAATACATCTGTTACCATTGACAGTTGGTGCTGCTGCTTCTCAGACCGTAGGTTACATATGTATGTATGTGACAAGGCCAGCCACTGTAGTGATCTGTGCCCTAGGTCATCTGTGTCATACACACATGACAGTTTCTATAGAATAGTGTGAGTGAGGGTTCATGTCTGGGGCATATTTCAGACACGTTCAAACACAACACAGTCTGTCAATAATGGGCATACATGGGCGTACAACAACTTCGTGGATATGCATACAGACCCCTTATTGCTTATGTGACACACTGAGGGACATCAGCATATCTTTGGGAATGTGAATATCAAAGGACAGATGACATCACATGTGGCTGTATGTACACACCGGTACCCCTGCTACATGTTTTGGGCTACTACCAATGTGGTACTGTCAGGATACTATGTATAGTAAATGTGGATGACTATGCTATAGTTGGCTTATAGCTTCACAGCATGGGTTGGTCAACAGGTATCTATCTGTATGATAGCCTTGTGGAGGATAAGTGTCTAATCCCGAGAATGCATTGTAGGCCACTGTATGCATTACCAGATGTGGACGGACATATCCCTAGTGTGTGTGCTTGTACCTAGGATGGCCACATGCCAAACAGGAGTGGTCACGAGAATAGTACTGGAAGGATTCAAATGCTACTGTGTATCCTACAGCTGTGTGTCAGTTGTCAAGACATCATCTAACGATTGGTTAAAATTAGGCATTTGAGGTTATGTACACTACCAGAATGCAAACCAATGACCGATATTAACAGTATCAGCCACAGCATAGTGTCAAACCATGTCATACACACATGTATACCCAAGTTGTAACATATGTGTAGTAAAATGCATACTGGCCACCAATAGGAAATATGAAGTGTTAACACTGTGTAATACAGGGCATGTCATTCTTCACATGTGTCCACCATGCATGTACATGCAGACAGTGCACCTCCACCATGTTCACAAATGTACACCTGCAAATCTGTACTGCACACATCACACACGTACCGTCCACTCACCAACACATGCTGCCAATATCACACACACATCAGCCAAGTGGCACATGGGCGGACAATCCATGTTTGGAATTAACACTGGTGTAAACAATACTACATTGATAATCATAGCTTTGATGCATCATGCCTGCTCAGATATACCTACAATGATATCATTACACTTTACTGTTGACAACATGCTAACATTGCTACACTGCTATTAGGTCACCCTGTGCATCAGCACCATGTTAGCCTGTTCCTGCATCAATGTCACAGATGACAGGAGGTGGCACAGTTTCATCATATGCACAGGGTGTGTTATTGGTTTGCCAGAGCCCGAAAATGACCCATCTAATCGACATGTATGTGTGTGTGTGTGTGTGTGTGTGTGTGTGTGTGTGTGTGTGTGTGTGTGTGTGTGTGTGAGGGACAACAGTACAGTATGGGTCAGTGTTGATGTAATGTGTGTGTGTATGTGTTAGCCCTAGGTGTTGGGTTTATGTGTGTGTGTCTGCATGCACACAGTTGCCCCTTGTGGCTGTCAAATACGGGAGGTTGTGGGACAGCCACAGACTGTACCTGCCAGGCTGTACAGATCACTGTCTCCGGCCACGGACACAGTACCAGTGCCTGGCAGGAGTGACACGGAGAGTATCGGGTACTAAGCCAGACTGGGTACTATCGTCAGAGGCAGATGGATGTTGACTGGACCCATGTCCCTGCTGGGACTGGCCAGAGCCATGTGCATGTGGTTGTCTAGGATGGTCTACTGACAGCCCAGCCCCAACATTGCTGGGGCTGGTACTGTCACTACGGGAGTGGCTGGGACTTGTGTGTCATCCACGGCGACTGCCATCTGATGATGTTGCTGGCATACATCGACGTCTCAGCTGTCCTGCACTGTCCTGGTGCATGGACATTACATTGCGGAGGAATCTAGTGTCTCCCCCCAATGTCTATCAATGACCTCGGTGTAATTACGGATGGCGCCGGCAAGGTCATGGATACTGTCATGGATAGCGGTGTTATGAGCCCTCTGCGCCCTTAGTCCCTGCCTGGTGTACTGTTCCATATGTGCCTGTGCCTGCATTACAGCCCGGAACATACCTGAGGTTGTGAGACCTGTGGGGGCACGTCTGCCAGGGTCATTACGACCAGCAGTGCTCTCACGAGAACCCCTGGACATATGCACATGTGGTACTGTTCCAGGTGTCTGGGCATGGCTGCTGTGTGGGGTTGCATGTGCCATAGATACCACACTATCCTGGTCAATGCCTACTGTATGCTGTTCCTCAGCTAAGGCCATTGGTGTTGAGGGATGTATTGGCAGTATGTATGTGTGCATAGATGGGGTGGAAAGCTGTGTACTGTCGACTGGCAGACCAACGACAGACCCTGTTAAACCTGCCTGTGCCAAGACACATGTATCATCATGTCCACTATTTGTGGTAGTGACTTCAGGTTCTCTGCTGCACTCATCCAATAATACCTCAGCACCTGTGAGAGGGAGACAGGAAACAGACTTTACCATCTGTACAGGATGTTAGCACACATGCACACATGAATACATGCACACATGCACCCATGCACACATGAACACATGAACACATGAACACATGAGCACATGAACACATGCACACATGCACACATGGACACATGGATACATGCACATAGGAGCACATGCACACATGCACACATGCACACATGCACACATGCACACATGAACACATGCACACATGAACACATGCACACATGGACACATGGACACATGAACACATGAACACATGCACACATGCACACATGCACACATGAACACATGAACACATGAACACATGAACACATGCACACAAATACACTACTCAGTCAAGTTGACACACACATGCACACACACACACATCCCAACAGCAATATGGAACATATTCATTAGTGGTTGATGGTGGAGTACAGTATCACAAGCCAAGGAGGCCTATCACGTGTCAGCATGCAGAATGTATGTTGCTCAACAGCATGCAGTGTGAGTGTAGAGTCCTTGTTGATAACAGTACACATGTCTTTGATGCGTGTGTGTTGTTCAATGATTGGCCTCACCCTGGAACACAATGTGTACATGGACACAACATTGCAGTGCAAGTCTGAAACGCTTTCCAATGTCCTGTTCACCATCATGCATAGGTATACATACCATGGCCAGATGCATACAACTGTCAGGTGTATAGCAATGAATGCTATGTGTAGTACTGTAGTTACTGTAACTGGATGTAGTGTAGTACCATGAGTCAATCATCACGCAGCATCATGTGGTCACTCAAAACCACTAATGTATGTCACACTGGCAACTATCTTGCTGTACCTGACCTGCACCACTTTGGCTACATTAACCAATTCACAGCCAGTTATTACATGGGTATGTAAGGTGTTCAATAGGGAGCATTGGCTAACATGACTGTGTTGTGTGTTGAAGCGTGTCACATCGCCCTATGATAGGCCTCTACCCCTCAGGTATAGTACGTGTGCTGTGTTGATGACATTTGGGATACTGGAGTATGACCTTACAGCAGGTGTCTACATACGCCATGTGTATCATATTAACACTTACTGCATATGGCAAAGTGGTGTATGCTGTGTACATGTGTATTGATTCTGCCTATACAATGTCCACTACAGTGAACCACAATTGGTTGGGATGCTCTGTGTATTGCATGTGTTTGAGGCAGCTACTCATGTTACTGGGATGTGCATAGTCTCACAGAGAAGATGCAGAGCATGCACTATGTGTAGGTGTTTAACATGTGTATATGGCCAACAACTCTCCTATGACATGCACATGTTATATGCTATATTAAATGTAGAACACTCACCAGCATGGGTCTGCTGTCTTGCTATCACACCAGAGGGACCTGCAAGGATATGAGACAGTTTGTCAGTGTCAACAACTATGGCATTGCTGCTGTGAGTTTGCAATTTTACAGTAGTACAAGAGGTGACAGTCACAGGCATACAGATTATGTCCCAAATTATCAGTATTGCATGACACCAGGCTCCACATCTTCTGAATACACAGTACATATCTGATAAATGCATGTTCTAACAATTGAGCTAACAGTAGTCTACAGATATGCCATGTTACCTGCACGCTCTGTATCGACATGCTGGGTGACTCCGGCCTCCATGATGACACAGGTCTGTTGTACTGGTTGGCCAAGAGACACCATGCTGAGGAGCAGCTCTTCCACTCTGGTGAGGGGGTTGTGTTGCTGCACCACCACCTGTGGCACGCTGTTGTCTGTGGACATCGGAGGTATGCTGCCGGACATGTCTGATTAAATCACTGCAGTGATGGCGTACCTGCTCATAAGTCTGGTTATGCATGCCTACATCATTCACCCGACGGACAACATCCTGCCACAGTGTAGTGCGGCCATGCTGGTCCTGGCTGGTTCTGGAGAACAGCAGGTTGCGATGATGTATCAGGGATTCTACGATGACCTCCTCCTCCTCAGGGGAATAAGCAGGTTTCCTGTTGTGGGACATGTCCCTGGAAGACAATAAAACAGTAATTGTGAGCAAGTCATGTGGCACACTTAACATTCTAAAGTACAGACATCAATGAAATGCCATATATAGCAACCTATTGGCTGTCAGTAGATACACACTTTTAATACCACATATGACTGCTCAGCCCACAACTGCCTGACAGTGCCTGGCACATATTATATACCAAAATATGTTCTGCACAGAAACAAAGTGAAACCAGTATGTAAGACTATACAACAGTACATGGCACACTGTATGTGATACAATGCACCACCTAGCCACACGAGGTGTATATGAAGCTAATGCATACAAACATTTGTCATCCATTGAAATGAATGTAAAGTACAGTTACAGTACTACCAGTACACCACGCTACTTGTTGTTAGCAACCCCTCAGTAACATATGTGCACATTCATCCCTATAGGTGGCATATTGCTGTACTACACTATACATGTTGCTAGATATGCACTTATATCCTGTGACACACATACCACCGAGGCCATGTTACAGGCATACCCGCACACACATCAGACATACCTACAAGACACAAAGGTATGGCAACCCAGATTAGTTTTACCTGTGTACCATACAGTACTGTGTCAACACCTCCAAAACCTCATGCCTGAGGTATGTAATGTGTGAGGACTACAGGTCACAAACAAAACAGTGTTTCCAAGCAATGTGGATATAAACCATACTGTGCTGTTTAGGCCTACAGCTTCAGGTAGTAATAAAGTTCATATGGGATTTGTATTCACTAGTGTTAACAATCAATAAGCATACATGTTCTGCTTTAGCCTACAATGGCACACTCCAGTCAACACCATGGGACTACGTCACACTGTATGCCATACTGCTTTTCCTGCCTAGCAATAGCATACATATCTTTTGCTGAGATTAGAGCTACAACACTACATACCATGATATACACATTTTCCCACTAGTGTATCACACATATACACATCTTTGACAAATTTGCCTACACATTCTCCATCACACCCAGTCAACCTCACATAGCAAGTAATGCAACAAGTACATGCATGTGTGTATCACGTCCTAGGTAGCTAATAAGCTATTATTCGTAGGGTCTATGGAAGCCTAGCCATATGGTACCCTGCCCTTCAACACCCATGTAATGTAGGTTCATGTGCCCCTGTCATGCAGAGCCACAGAGGTGATTCCCGGGTTGTGTTTCCTATCTCACATCCAATCATCATGATTATTCATGGCAACTGCTAATGAGGCCCTTCATTTGCTATTGATAGGTAGTTAGTTCCAGAGTATGGTATGTGTCTGAGATGATAATGTACCACTCCAGCATGTTATGCTTTTTGACATTACAAGGTTTAGATCAGTACAGTGTGTAGCTTGTATGGAGTTTCATCTGTTTATATGGAGCATGTCCAACACCTGTGGGTTTGGCATAGCTTTATATGTTAGGCAGACGTAGCCTCTGGGTAGGCGGTATGCAACACAGTGTAGCTGTGGTTTTGTAAGACAGTCTGCATAGGGCATCTGTTTGAGTCTGGTAATACTCTTTGTGAGGTATGTGTCTGGCGTCTACAGTTGCTGTGGATGTTTTCTGAGGTACATACCAACAGGTCTATTGTTATCTATGCTGGGTGTTATGACTGATGAGTAGAGTGGAACGCTGACCTTTTTTTCCCTGGATGACACACCTTTTCTGACGACATGCGGACCGTACTCCATTTACATGACTAATGTGGCACTGTGATTATCAAAAGGGACACTACTGTCCACCTGTGTCCCGTAGTCTCTTATCACACTTTTGATGTTGAGTAGACTACCACCTATGTGGTAGTTCATGGGTACAGGGTTTTTAAAAAAAGGGATGGCAATACATGTACAACATTGAGCTTGAGCATACATATAGATATACATATAGGCACATATACAGTCCACATTTCATGGTGGGAATATCAATTATGCAAAGGTTGAGAGGGATACAGTTATGTAATGATATTGCACAGTCTTGTGCAGAATGCATGGAAGGTATTCTCACCCCATGTATCTTTAGCAGGACCCCCTATCTGGAAGACTAAAAACCTAATAAATCATACCCACGACATTTAGACACCACATGTCATATGCCAGCACTGTATGCTGTCTTGTTTGACACACACTACAACCTACATATAAATATGCACATAACAACCTGCACAAACATATAAATGTCCACCCTTCACAAACAGTTGCAGTATGTCCCTTGCTCTATGCACATGTTCAGATGCTAATATATCAGACACATATATATCTCTCCATATGCGTGTGCCATACACACACAGGGTCCACACTGTTGTAAGTCAGCACACCTCATGGATTACCTGTTGGGCCTGGATACAATATGGACAGCTGTCACATGTGGGCATACAGTAATAGTACAGGGAGTATATATAGCTGCAAACGCTACATTACTATACTAGCCTGGTACAGCAGTTGCCAATGCTAAGCTACACATTATGTGACTATCATGCATGTCTTACTCTGTCACATCCAAGTTTATATAGGTGTTTGCACTAATCCCCCAAACTGCCATTAAATGCAGTACTGTACAGACCATAGATAATATGTTCAGATGTTTGACATATAATGCTGAGCTACATATGTCATAGTTATGCCCCACTGCACACAGCTACACACTAATTTCTCCATGACAGTAGTTATGCATGGCATCAGTGCATACATACCTACTGCTGCCACATATGCATGTTTCAGAGTATGCGCAGTACTATTCATAAACATTTACTACTCGCCGGTAACTACAAATCTGTTACATACTTGTTGGTCCCTTTCAGGTCCGTCTGTGTATGCTTTGACAATGTTTTTTTTTTTTATTTATCAAGTAAAGTTTTTTACTTAAGTTTTATTTTTGTTTATTAATTAAGTTTTTTTTTCTTAATTAATACATTTATGTTATAATTAAGTATATATATTTGTTACTTAATTAAATATTTCTTTATTAAGTACTATAGTTTGTCACTACTCGCCAGGAGTTCTAAAGTTGCTGACATGTGCAATGTAATGATTGCATGTGGGGATAGCAAGTACAATCTGCTTTTATAGGTATCTGCGCATGTGCATGTGATGCCCTCTGCACCAGTTGGTGCCCAGCATTTGGTAAATGCATACAGCCTGCTGTGTGGTAATTGCAGTACTCACTGTTATAACAACCCAATGCTATAAATTGCTATGGTATGTAGGTGTAGCCCTTTCAGATTTCCAGAGTGATGCCCATGCTTGTTTGCTGTGGACACTGTTGTGTAAGTCAGAAGGTTGGTATACATCTTATAAATGAAGCTAGAGGTGTCGACAGTGATGTACATGTTGTACTCAGACCTGACTGTTGCCACTTCCAGTACAGAGCTATCAGTGTAGAGTTTAACTCACCCCTATAAATGTTTACACAACATTTATGTGACTATGTAGTTTCTTTTCTATTCATATAATTAACTGCCATACAAATGTAGTTATTGATCAGTATTCTTTTGGCACATGAACTGTTTGTGAACTATTATTCTGTGAATATTAATGTACTCACTTCTGCAGGGTTTGTGTTTTTTATTGTTGGCATTAGCACAGGGTTCTCAGGACAACTGGACAATTCCAGAACTGAGTATGCCTACCTACACCCTTGGTAGACCCTAAACACACAAGTATATTTTACATTTTTGGGGGGGATGCCTACATACAGAGAGCATTATGTATTATTGTGTAAATATTATCTTACTGGACTTAAAGGATTGGTGTGCACCTGTTAGTTTATCAAGGCAGGTGGTCTGTCTGCATAGTTCCCAACTGTGAACCTATCCAGATGGTAGCCAGAAGTTACACTGTTATTCTTTGTCTGTGCAACTCACAGGTGTTTTCAGGACTGGTACAATGGCATTGTTACAGTCAGTTGCTACCAGTACATGGCTACATCCTTTGGTATTTCTGTGTTGCACTCCTACATAAGTATATGCTTGTAGAGGTCCTACCAAAGCTATTTGCAGAGTGTGTAACAGCAGAATAGCTTATATGCCTGTGTGTTTGTGCCTCTGCCAGGCCTATGAAACACTCAGATACATCTTTGCATAGAGTCAGGGATAGGAAGTTAAAAGTTAGGTACACCTTACACATAATAGGGACAGTAAGTGTAGACTTGAGTGAAGCAGTGCATATGGATTAGTACTCCTTTTATGAAGTACAAGCGGTGTCTACTGTTATTATTGTCAGTATTCATTGTGTAATACCCCACCCTTCTGACTGATGTCAGTACTTTTCAGAGGGATTCAGAGGGACACAGCTAAAATATGTTTCACAATCAGGGACATCCCTGAAAAGTAGTCACAGTTAGGAAGTATGGCCTCTACCCTAATCAGATATGCTACTGTTTGCCCTGCTATGATACTGTGTGGGGGTTGTAAAGTGCCTCTGTAACATTATTTGCTGCTTGAATGGCTGCTTCTCACATCACACTCATGTAATGCAATTCCACAACAATTGCTGGTAAAGATCCACAAAACGAGCTTTGTGTTATGGCCTTCCTAGTTTTCCTTTACATTCACTCGTAATGCATGATATATTTATTTCAGCACCAAGATATTGTATATCTGCTGTGGCTTAGTGGTACTTAATACAGTCTAGTGTGTGCAAGGTCTGGGGTTCAAGACTGACAGAGGTGTTTTATTTTGTTGCTGAGCAAAACAAGGGCCCTGACTTAGAGTGACTAAGGCACTTTGAAGCAGTTGTAAGCAGGTTTGCGTGGGTTTGCACGATGCTTAGCAATGCTTAGCTATGCACACACATGCACACACTCACTTAAACCCACTTACTACTGCTTAAAAGTGCTTACTCCCACTAACCCCCACGCTAATTTCTTTGAAAGAAAAGAAAATGGGGAGATAGGAAAGTGGTGAAAAAGGGAGCACAAAGAGGGAAAGACAGTAGGAAAACAAGCCCGGGATGTGCAGGACAGGTGCAGGGAAGGTCCATAGCTGCCTATTTCTTTACCAGCAACAGCTGTGCATATGCAATAAATTTGGAATGAAATTTGAAACCTTCCACCCCTGGGAGAGGGGTGAGGACAACAAAGTATGTTGTACTGCCAATTATAACTATCAGTTTACATGTTCAACTGACGTATGCAAAATGGGCAGCTATGTATGGTGTGTAATTTTTTTGTGGGTACACATTGCTCTTTCTTTTTTTCAGGTGAGAGTGGAAAGTGAGGTAGAGGAAGTCGGTATATTTGGGGAGGTAGGTTGGGGAGGTAAACAGACAGAACAAACAAGAAGCATACAGGGGCGGAGTATGACACATGGGGTGGGTGAACGCAATTGACGGGGACAGATGTTTGGAAATCGCAAGCCCATGAGCCCACAGATGGTAACAGTGGGACTGAGATCCCCACCCATGGGCAGTCACCACTGAACTTTCACAGACCCGAGGGTTGCTGTGCAGGAGTGCTGGATAGGAGGGGCAGGCTCATCTGTGAGTCACGCCACTCTTGCCTCGAGCTGGTGTAGGGGATCAGCGACTAAATGCTGACTCTCCCTATGCACCACAGCCCGGATCCTTCGGAGGGTGACAGGTGGCCCTTCTCCACCCATGCTTGCAGGAGGGATGAGCCCCATCCCCTGCAGTGCTTCCACCCGAAGGTGGCACAGGACCAATGGAGGAGGGTAGCCCAGGCTGGGCACCAGACCTGCTGGTGCCAGGTGCAATTGCCAGCTGAGGAGGGACAGGTGGGTCCAATGGGAATGGCCTTCCCATATGTTCTGTGATTAGGTGTGTTTACTTACAACATAGACAACAGCATTCCAAATTAGTTGTAACAGCATGCAGTAATATTCCCATTAACCCAACACACCAGGGTTACAACAATTGAACAGCAAGCATAACACATGCATATATTGAACGACAGTGGACATTCCAACAGCATGCAGGGATGATTGGTGGCAACAGGCCACCAAGACTGTGTTGTTTGAACAGGGCACATGCATCAAAGTAAATGTGGATTTTTATAGAACAATAGGACATATGTCCCAACAAATGTTTTGAGATTAGACATACCCATTGAGGTGTGGAATTGCATTGTTTATGCACATGGAGTAGGGTGTAAAAAGAATCCTCCATTAACATCTTATTAGTACTTTTTCTCTACACTACATTCCTATTGACTGCAGGTGTATATCCCCTACATGTATTATTACACTAGGCAACATGCATTAGATTGTGTAATGGGTTTGGCTAGTTCATTATATACCTGACCTATATCTGACATGCTAACTGTCCAAGATGCAGATGTTACTGCTACATAGTTGTATTTTATTTTTATATTTATGTATCTACATATCTGGATGTTTTCATGTGACATTTTCACTTAATTTTCTACAGAACCCTACATTTCATGCAGCACACTCACATTTCTGGGGAACACCTTGACAAGCTACTCGTGTGCCAGATTTACCTATGCATGACAGCCATTTACCAACTGTTGAGGACTGTTATATGCTTCACAGCTACTGGCACTTCCTTCATCCACTTCATATGGGACTGCACAACTGTGGGTTGACAGCACTTAATACAACAGTATTATTTATTTAATGCAAGGGTACAACAACATTTCAAAGTAAGTGACACAGACACACTCCAAGTATTATACCTTTATTAATCACATTAAGCACTCTTTTCTACAGGCTCTCTCCTTTATTTGATATTACAGTGCATACGGAAGACCTATTCAGGACATATTATACCTTTATTGATAGGTTACAACACTCTTTTTCAGGCTCGCTCACTTATTTTATATGACAGTACATGCAGAGATAGTAGTCCAGACTTATTTTACCTTTATTCATGGGTTACTACACTCTATTTATGGCTCTCTGATTTATGTTATATAACAGTACATGCAGAGAATTTATTCAGGGAATAAATGTTATATGCTTCACAGCTATTGGCACTTCCTTCATCCACTTCATATGGGACTGCACAACTGTGGGTTGACAGCACTTAATACAACAGTACTATTTATTTAATGCAAGGGTACAACAACATTTCAAAGTAAGTAACACAGACACACTCCAAGTATTATACCTTTATTAATCACATTAAACACTCTTTTCTACAGGCTCTCTCCTTTACTAGTTATTACAGTGCATACGGAAGACATGTTCAGGACATATTATACCTTTATTGATAGGTTACAACACTCTTTTTCAGGCCTGCTCACTTATATGTTATGACAGTACATGCAGAGATAGTAGTCCAGACTTATTTTACCTTTATTCATGGGTTACTTCACTCTTTTTCTGGCTCTCTGACTTATGTTATATAACAGTACACGCAGAGAATTTATTCAGGGCATTTTATAGCTGTATTATTGGGCTACAACACTTTTTCATGCTCTCTCATATATATCATATATCAATACATGCAGAATAATTACTAACCTGCCTGGTGGTGCAGCCTTAGCAGCCTATCTGCATAGGCTTGCGGATTCATAGCATGGACACCTGCAGCTGTGAAGTAAATGAAGGGATATTGAGACATACCTATCCATTATTTAGACTATATTAGCATGTCTTACATACTGCATTCCATGGCTACCTACTTAGTAGTGGGGCATCTTGCATATGACGGGCCTCCTGGATCCATTGGTTCAGTAGGTCCTGCTTCTGTCTCTTCAGGTCTGCATGGTGGTGACGGACCTGCTCACCAGTCCGAGGGACGCCTGTGGCACTGGTGAGTTCATGAGCCAACCGGTTCCAAGCCTCTGTCTTATACTCCATCCCTTGGAACTGGGCCTGCAGGAGTCGAGACTCATGATGATGGACTAGGAGCCAAACCATGTATTTTGACTCCTCGATGCCCCAGCATTGCGCTCAAAAGCGAGTACCCTCTTCAGCACCAGACATTCTAACTGCAGATGGGAGCTACAATCAGTTATGGTGAGTATTCCTGCCTATGGAGCTTAAATATGCTGCATTTCCCGCACTTTTTGGTGATTGGCTGTTTATGAAAAAATTTCGGCTGACTGCAGACCTGCTTAGCAATGGTTAATCCACCATTTATAAGTACATATATGTTAACAGTGGATGTTTATCCTAAGCTGTTGTGGCTTAGTGGTTCTGTACTTTGATTATAGTGCACAGTGTTCTGGGTTCAAACGTTGTCATTGCTTTTATTTTACTACTGTCCAGACAGGTTAGGGGGTGTGGCTGTGTTTAAGCAACTTTGCTCTACGTTGTTCCACATTGCCCGACGTGTGCTGGTTGGCATGGCGCGCACCTCCGTGCAAACCGATTGTGCTGGGTAAAGCACTATTTAGCTATGGGCAACTACATTGCGCTGGGTAAAGTGCTAACTACAGGCAACTATATTTCGCTGGGTAAAGCGCTGCTTAACTACGGGCAACTATATTGTGCTGGGTAAAGCGTTGCTTAACTGCGGGCAATTATATGTCAGGTTCCTTTATAAATATACATTTTGTTCACTAATACATAGGCCGTTTCAATGCTTTTTAGTAGAAGTTTAATCATATATGTCAGGAATTATTTCATATACTAATTTTGAACATAAAATAGGAAGGGGAGTGGTGGGACTCGAACCGTGAATGCCTCCTCTTTGTGCGAACGCTCTACCACTATGCTATTACTATTTGGCATAATTTGCATAAACATTCCTTATTATGCTCTTCCATGTCGAGATTGCTAACTGCAGCTAAGCAATGGGCACACCCGCCCACACATGCGCAAATATGGGCAGCTATATCTGGAATTAAAAAAAAAATTAATGTCTTACTTTTTATAACTGTGTTGGGGGTTTACAATGTCAGGGAGTGTGGTGTTGGGTACATGGACATTTGAGTGGATTCGCTCTTGTGTGTTGACATTTTGCATTTCACACACTTGCAGGGGTGTGGACCTTTAGACTGCTCGGCAGTCGGACACACCCCCTGCTTTCCTGCACTGTCCGTGTTAGACTTGGGATAGAGTCAGCATGCCCTCATGAATATTCATGGCATGCTGACATTATACTGTTCAACTGCAGCCTCCAAGTAAGACTTATTTAGTCTTACACGGAGGATTCATGAATCCGGGGGAGAGTCTACATGGTTGCTTTAGAAGTTATTGAATCACTGAACTATGTTGACTTGTTTCATTAGCATAAAATTCAACTACTTATGCTGTAATTTGCATGCCAGGAAAGTTTCCATTTTGCACGTGAGTGTACATCTCTATGCAGAATTTACTGAATCTAAAACTTTTCGGAGCAGTGTGCACATCACTCCATGAAGCATACACAGTCAAAATTATCAGGTAGGCTTTATTGAATCTCCCCGATTGTCCTATGTAATGAGTGTTAGCCACTTCTTTAGTTTAATCTTCGTACTGTTACGTGTGTGTGTGTGTGTGTGTGTGTGTGTGTGTGTGTGTGTGTGTGTGTGTGTGTGTGCGTGCGTGTGTGTGTGTGTGTGTGTGTGTGTGTGTATGCCTGCTCATGGACATGCACACATGGGTACTCATGTACCTTTATGTGTTTGTTCATGATGTGACCACATATACTTTCACTAAGTAGCAATTCCGTATGGTTGTACCTGTTTGTGATATTGTCTAGAACACATTTTAATTTTAATTTGAGTTTTCAGTGGTCAAGTCTGGATAGGTAATAGAGCAAACTGCAAATCATTCTATCATGTTCATCTTTAATTTATTAATGACTTGTGTCATTCTGCAAAGATACTAGTATCACTCACTGCATAAATATGCAGACTTACTAGTAAGTTAAGTTCTGTGTATATAGAAACTGAGCCATTAGCATTAAACTACATAGTTTCAATGCATGTAGGAATTCTGAAAGAAAAATTAATCTGCTTTCTATCAAAAACCTTACAGGCAATGGTGATTAATGCCTGAGAAAAAAACATATTTGACAGCAGTGGAAAACTATTTCATTTAAAATGGTAAGCCATGAAAATATGACTGTCATGGAAAAAATGGCAAGACAAGACAGTACTCATCTCATAGGTTCATAGGTTCATAGGTTTATACTAGGCTATCTGCCCTAAGGCATTTATAAGCCTAGCCCAAATTTTTGGCTTACACCCCTTATATGAAAAAATACTGTGCCCATTAGTTTGTTGTGCCTCTGTCCAGCAGTGACACAGAGATGATTCCCGGGGTAAACCTACGATCTCCCATCCACAGGTCTAGATTTCTCTTGAACAGAGTCAGCGAGGTGCTCTGCCTCACATGGACCGATTTTATTCCACAGCATAGGAGTCTCTGAGTGATAAATCTATCCCTCCAGCACGTCCTATTTATATCCGTGCTAAGGTTTAAGTCGCTTGCTCTAGTGGTTTTGGTGGATTTGGATTTTTGAGGTGGAGCATGTCCATTAATTCCGGTTGGACATGGCCTTGTATGTCAGGCACATGTCACCTCTGAGCAGACGGTATGCACTGAATAGAGCTGGAGTTTCTTCAATCTGGCAGCATATGACAGATTTTGGAGTCCCTTTATCCTTTTGGTGAGGAACTTTGGGGTCTCTCCAATTGCTGCAGATGTCGGGTGAGATACATCCCGAATGGGGCATTGTACTCGATCATTGGTCTGATAAGTGAAGAGTACAGGGAACAATGACCTCACTAGATCTGGATGTGAATCCCTTCATGATCAGGTGGGCAATGTAGAAGGTCTTTCTAACCACTTTAGCAATGTGAGTGTCAAAGAAAGGCCACTGTCAACCTGGGTCCCCAGGTCCCTGATACCTCTTCTGTGCTTAGTGGATTGCCACCTATATGGTAGCTTGGGGTTACCTTGTTTTTCCCGAAGGTATGACTATACATTTTTTGGCGTTTAACTTCAGGCCATGGCTTTGGCACCAGCTATCTGTTTCCGTGAGTCCCTTCTGAAGGATATCCGTGTCCGATGCACTTTCCACTATGGCGCCCAGTTTGCAGTCGTCTGCAAACTTTGTCAGCCAAAGTCCTCCCATGTTGGCCTGTACTTCTGAGAAGTAGATGCCAAACAATAGGGCCAAGGACCAAGCCCTGTGGGACACCACTTGTGACCGCTTGGAGTCTGACACAGCGCCAGCAACTCTAACCCTGTGGGTTCTGTCCTTAAGCCAGTTTGCAACCCATCTTGTGACATATGGGTTTACATTTAAGCTGGTAAGTTTTTCTACAATACCGAGTGGGGTATTGTGTAAAGCCTTTGCAAGGTCAAGGTAGGCTGTATGGACTGCCTTTCCTCATCAATGGCCTTGGTGACTGTTTCAAGAAGTCGACCAAGATCAAAAGGCATGATCTTCCCTTGACAAAGCCAAACTGGGTCGGGTCCAATGTCTGCAAGTCCCTATATCTTTGTTTATGAGCTCCATTATGATCCTCTCCATAGCTTTGCAGACTAGACTTGTTAAGCTTATGGGGTAATTACCAGGGTCCGTGAGGTGCCGCCTTTGTGGAGTGGGACCACAGTTGCCGTCACGCCACTCCTTGGGCACGTATCCTGTGGTAAGGCTGAGATTAAACAGCTGCCTTATGTGGGTTTAATTCCTCATTTAGCTCGTGTAGCACACAGCCGGGACACCATCCGGTCCCATTGATGCTGTGTTTTTAGCTTTAGAGAGCAGCTTTCACCTGCGCATTTGAGATGTCCGAGGCTACACTCGGCTGGGATAGTTATCTCTCCTTTAGGGAGGGGGGTGAAGTTTGCACTGAACCTGTCTGCCAGTATGTTTATTCATGTCATTAAATTTCTTCTGAAAGTTATCATTCAGAAAATCAAAATTTTCTATATCAGGCTGCTACAATGCAACTTAATGAAATAAATTTGGGTGTGTTTGCTCACCAACAAAAAATATTAAAAAGGCAAGAGCTGTCAGATGCAGATAATTTAGGAGAGGGCTGCAAAACTCAGATTTAATGTCTTGAATTAATAATAAAGGTCTGACTTTAAAAAATAGAATATATTAAAGACAGAGTCAAGAAGAATATCACAAGTATGGCATACATGAGATACAGAATGGTGAGACAAGGCTAACTTCTGATGAAGTGGATGCTCTCACTTCTAATTAGAGGCTTGTGGGTTCATAGGTAAGTACTAGGCTAGCTGCCTTTGAGGGCCATTTCAAGCATATCCAATTTCACTTTCAATAGTAAAAAAATCAAGCCCTGTACCTTGTGACTGGGATATCAACATATTAGCTCTTATATCAACCCCTACCCCCCTAAATAACTTTTTTTTTGTAAAAAACTTGGCTCGAGGGTTGACTTTCAGTAGGTAACAGCTTTTTGTTGCTCTGCTAGGTATAAAACCCTGACACAGAATCAGGTTGTCTAAGAATGAGTTAGCACCTGGTTTCTCACACATGCGCTGTGTGCACTGCTGGAAAGAAAAAACTCTTTCCTTCCATTATTCCCTATTTATCCATCCTTATTTGGCATACCCAAAATCCACAAAGATCTAGTCAATCCACCTATGAGGCCACTTGTAGAAAGTCGTGGCTCTCCGACCTATGCCTGTGCTAAGGTTATTGACTCAATGTTACAGAAATACGTGGTTTTGGAAGACCAAGTCTGTAAGGATTCTTGGTCTTTTTTAGCTAAAATAAACACCTTAGATTATGTTGAAAACCACAATTTCTTAACAATTGATGTCATGGACGTGTATACATGTATTCCACATCACATTTGTACAGAATGGGTGGCATTAATGATGTTGAAACATAACGCTCCATGTATGGACATTTCACTAGTGACAGAACTACTTGATCTTGTTCTTTCTAACAACTTTTTTATATTTAATAACCAATTTTATTTGCAAAAAGTAGGGTTAGCAATGGGCTCCCCATGTGGAGTAAGTGTAGCCAATTTAGTTATGGCGCACTGGGAGACTGAATTTGTTTTCAAGGAGGAAAATGTTTCCAAATCCTTAGCTTACTACACCAGATACCTGGATGATATTTTTGTTTTGCTAAAAGGAGATGAAAAGGTAGGAAGTGACTTGTTGGATAGGTTTAATAGGTCAACTGAATTTTTGCATTGTACGTCTAACTTCAGTACTGATGCCATATCATATTTAGACATTTGGCTTTCTAAAAATAGAGTACTGAATTGTTATACTGCAAAAATATTTAGGAAAAATACTTATTCCAATGCGTTTCTTCACTTTCCTAGCTGTCATCATTTTCATCAGAAAAGGTCAGTTATAAAAGGCCAATTAGTTAGGGCTTCACGTATTACTTCTCAGGATGAAGATTTTCATGTTGAATGTATGTTTTTGAAAAAACTGTTTTTCCACCGTGGGTATCCAGAATCCTTGTTGGATACCTTAATAGAAGAAGTAAATTATAAAAGAGCAAATCTTACTTTTAAGCCCATCTTGGTTATTAGAAGGTCGGATTTTGACAGCTTAGGGACCCATGACACACTAGAGTCATCTTTACATAGTGAAACAGTGTCACATAAGGGTCAATCACTATGTTGTAGTTTTATAACTACATTTAGTGTACAAAGTAGTTTTTGTGTGAAAATAATAAAGAAAAATTGGGAACTGTTTAGATGCAACCAGTCACTGTTTAGTAAACTTGGTAATTCCCCAAATATAGTATTCAAATGTGGTAGTAACCTTAAAGACTTATTAGAAAAGTGGTATTCTAAACCCCCTAGATTAGCAGGTATGTCTAAATGTGAGAGCTGCAACTTTTGTAAATATGTGGATGTGAATAATTCATTTACCGTTAATGGTCACAAATATAGATTACAAGCAAGATTTAATTGTAATTCAAGTGTTATTGTTTACTTAGCTAGATGTACACACTGTCCTGCATTCTATGCGGGGAAAATGGAGCGTAGACTCCGAGATAGAATGTATGAACATTTGTATGCTATTAGTCGTAATAAGCTTGACAATGCACTAGCTAAACATATTCATTTGAATATGAACCATAATTTTAAGTTTTTAGCAATTGACAGTGTCAAGCATGACATCAGAGGGGGTCTTTAACTCTCAAACTTGAGGAGTTAGAATTAAAGTGGAAAATTAAATTGGATGCATGTAATGTTCCTGGTCTTAATGAGACAAGCTCAATAAGCAGCATCCTTAAACTTAAGAGTTTTCAGAGGTAAAAGGTTACTCAAGTACCTGTTCCTATGTTTAAATGTATTTGTACTTTGCACAATGTGTCTAGTAACATTCTAGTTTGTATTTATGTTTCAAATGAAATATTTTTATATATGCATTGCTTATATTTCAGTAATGTTCTTTTAAATAATTAATTAGTTAATTGTCCAGCGTTTATCTGTTTTAAGTGATTATTTAAAGGATTCTCACTGTAGAGTTGTTATTTCTGATTAAGTTTGCTACTTGGCAGACGAAAAGCACTTCAGTAATTTTATTGTTGAATTTTATTAAGTTAAGTGTGAAAACTCTACAGTTGTTGGGACTCGTTTGTGGTATGATTAGTTTCTTGTGCTTCGTTACACTTTCACAATTTGACATAATCTGTTATTCCAATTGATATTTTGGAATGGTATGGAGAAATTAACGTATTCGAGTTATATATGTAGACATACTATTCTGCATTTGTATGTGTTTTTATAAATAGCATCATTATACCTAAGAAACATACTAGAAATTATTCAGGGTGATATGAATAATAGGTTGTGTGTAAGACAAATAGATTACCAATAATTTACATGTAATGAAAGCAATTTCAAATAATTCAGTTTCTCTAAATAAAGCAATATATTTTTTGAATATCTGATAAAAAATTTTCTGTAGATTGTCAACACGTAATGTGTTTATTCTCAGATGCAATCTTACAATATTCATCTTATATTTATTACAAACATGCTAAGAGTAAAAATTGTGATTTATCATTCTGGACCATGTTTAGTGTCTGGCATTTACAGCGGAGGACTAAAGCTGTTATTTGTTAATGTACTCCTTCCTTGTGAACAGGGTACATGGTTTGAAGTACAAAACAGTTCCAACAGCTACCAGGTAACTCAGTAAAGAATATATGCTGAATCCAATTGTAAAAACAGAACAGAGGTAAGGCTCCAGGCCTCTCAAAATCGTTTTTATTATTGCAGTACACAAGTGCTTTCACCATTAGGCTTCTTCAGGTGTATCAGATAGCATACTTACACCTGCTTTTATACAAAAATCACATGATCATATTAGATTCTTAAAGGCATATAGAAAATTTGTTTTATATATATATATATATATATATATATATATATATATATATATATATATAAATATATATATAAACAGTAAAATTACAGAACACATTACTCAAGCTTAAAAACACACAATCTAACTCTCTATAAAACTACATAGGTAATATTAATTAAAATACACTATCTTCATAGTGGTCTATTTTTTAAAACAGGTCTTAGTGGTATATGATCATTTAAACCATGTCCATCATTCGCTCTCAGTCTCACTATCCACTTAGTTTCCAGGTTCTCGGTTTGTACCTTAATGTCACCACCCTTTAAGTTTTCAAAACATCTACCTATTATTCTAAAGGTAAATGCATGCTGTGTATTAGTTTCTTTTATATGTTTAGCTAGGGCATTAAACATGCTTCCTTTCTTTATATGGTATGTGTGTTCTCTAATTCTATCTCTAAGTAGTCTATCCGTTTTCCCTACATAAAATTTTTTGCAAACCTGACAGGTAGCTAGACTACATGAGTAATATTGCATTTACCATTAGTTCTAAATGTATATACCATGCCTGTATCTGGATGTTGAAATATAATACTTGTATCTATAAATCTACAAAATTGGCATTTAGTACAAGGTTTAGTCCCTATATGACCTCTTAGCATAATTTGGTCTCTAGGGGTACAAAGTTGTCTTTTTAATGACTTCTTGTTCTTAAAAGTAAATTGTGGATGTATCCCTATCAACTTACCTATTTGTTTATCAGAGGTTAAGATGTTCCAGTGTTTATTGATGACTTCTGTATAATTTTTTATATTCCTAGAGTAAATGAAACATATCTTTAAAGTTTGCGAAGTCTTTGACTTTTCTTTTATCATTTCACCTTCTATCTGTATGGAGAAGTATGGTCTGGCTCTGCTTTGGCTTAGATTTCTTACTGCTTGCAAACTTGAATCAACCTGCTTCTGGTCTTACCCTCTTTCTATTAATTCACTTTGAGTTTTACTAATTTGTGCCATAAAGTCATCTTCTTTAGCATTTAATCTGGATGCTCTATATGCTTGGTTTTGAGCTACATTTCTAAAAGGAAACTGAGGATGCATACTATCTCTTCTAAGAATGTTATGAACATGGCATTCCTTCCTAAACATTTTTGTGTTTAGACTCCCATCCAATTCTTGTGATATCAGTACATCCAAGAAACTCATTTATTTTGCAGAGTAATTTATAGTACACTTAAGAAAGTCTGTTGACCTATTTATGTAATTCACAAAAAATTATAAGCTCCTCCATAGAACCTCCCCATAACATAAAGAGATCATCCACAAATCTACAAAAGAACAAGATTTTGTTCTTATATTCTCTCATTTCAAAGACAACTTTCTCCCATTTTTAGCATTACTGCATTTGCGTAGCTATTAGTGCATGATGTTCCCATCGCTATGCCATGACATTGCCAGTAAATTCTGTCCCTGAAAACAAAGACATTATTTTCCAACACCAATTTTAGTAGTAATCTTGTTAATTCTACTGTATTCCTATCATATTTCCCATTTTCAACCATTAATTCAACAACACTATTAATGCCATATTCATTTTGTATGACAGTGAAGAGTGAAACCACGTCAAGAGTTACTAGTAGTAATGGCGCCTGACCTGTATGTTTTCTCTCAGATATAAATTTGTATAAGTCCCTTACAAAATGTTCAGTGTCTTTCAATATATGATTAAATTGACATAATATTTTTAAGTGATTTTTCCCAAAAAATGGAGATTGATTCAGTACACCAATTTTTACCAGCTACGATGGGTCTCATAGGGGGTGTTCTTCTTATTTTTGTGTATCTTAGGTATCCCTTGAATTATTGGAATGGTGGGACTGTGTATAATAAAATAGCTAAGTAAACTATCATCTATTAAATTAGTTTTAGCCATTTTCTTTAATTGTTCATGGACATGTTCAATCATCCTGTTTACTTGTGTTAAACTAATATTCTTATAAAAATTGTTATCAGTTAGTAGAAATAGCATTTTCTTATCATAGTCTTCCCTGTCTAGAATTATGATAGAACCTCCCTTATCTGCTGGGCGTATCATAATAGATTAATTCATTTGTAAATCCTTCAAAGCCATAATTTCATCCCTAATAAGATTATGCCATTGTTACCATCATTTTGTATTTTCTGTTCATAAAAGACTTTGTAAGCATCATCAATACAAACTTTTTCAAAGGCAGAAATTAATGGACTCAGTTTAGGCACAAACTGCTTGGTTTCCTAAAAACAGAACAACTATACTCTGTATTATCAGCATATAAAATCTTTAGCATCAGATTCCTGGTAAACAATTTAATATCTAAAACAATGTCAGTAATATCAGAGTCCATGGTAGGAATGAATGACAGACCTCTTTCTAGAACTTTACATTCTTGCTCTGACAATTCATATTTAGACAAATTTAAAATCAGTTTTTTATATTTAGGAAAGCTCTCTTGATATTGTATGGAATCACCATACTGTCCATTTGTCTCCTTTTGTTTCTTGTCATGCTCCTTCCCCTTGACTGCATTTGATTCAGCCGACCTCTCCCTCGGCTGACCGATCAGCTCCTGGTTGGTAAAGGAAATTGCAGTCCTGTTGGCGTGGAGCCACCTAAAAAAGTAGGAGAAATTGAATGAAGTTCATCTTTTCCCTCTTGGACACTTCATTTAGTGTCCTGATATACTCGTACAGGGTTTGACTCCTTCCACCTTCCTTGGCCTATTGTGTGAGTCTGAGAAAGACATTTAACCAAAGTGTGTTATCAGGTCACCTCTGAAAAAGGAAACCAAATATCCCAGGTCACTGCTGGAAAAAAGATACACTAAATATGTAATAAATAAATAAATAAATCTCAGGAAAAAAAAAACTAAATGATGTTGAAAACACAATTTCCAGAAATACAGAAGTAATTGACATAAGATGTCATAATATTATAAGATTTTCCATATGTTTATTCTGGCATTACACAGCTGCATCTGCATTAATCAAGCATACAGTATCTACTAAATTTGTGTTCTGTCACTATTCATAATGACAGACTGAAACATTTATGCAAAACTTCTGTCAATATTAACTTTGTTAAGTTTGTCAAGTTATATTGACATTCTGAAATGGTTTGGGCAAGAAGACATGCCCCAGATTTACTAATCTGCTGTGCAGGACTAGCTTAGTCCTCCACAGAAGTGGCCGTTTAGGAGCAGGATGGCAGTGTGCCATGCATATTAATGAAGGTGTGCTGCCTGAGCTCCTAATCTTACACAGAGATTGTAAGAGTGCAGGGGGCATGTCTGAGAACAGAGCTCCCAGAATATACATGCCCTGCAATGAAGAACAGCAGAAAGCCCTAAAAGAATGAACAAGACCATTCATAGATGTCTACATACACCCAGCAACATCCCTCCACGTGTACAAGAGCAATAGCAAACACAAACAATATAAAGATCCATTTTTTTATGAAACAGATTAAATTTAACCATAGGTGTGTGAGTTTAATCATCGTTTAGCTACGGGTAATGCAGCTTAAATGGCAGATAAGGATAAAAAGGAAGATATATGCAAATGAAGCAGTATAGTAATAGTGTAGTGGGCAGAGCATTCGTCTTACGAGTAGTCATTTCTGGTTTGAGTCCCACTGCAGCACATTCCATGTCATGACCAATAATTTTAGTTGCATAACCTACTAAATAATATATATTTGTGAATTGGAGTACTGCATTGAATGCAGATGTGAGGTGACAGTGTCATAATGTTGCAAAGTCCACAGATAATCACATATTCCCCATACAGTATATGTACACAGGAATCGGGGATACAAATGGAAGGTAAAATGTGTAATAAATGATAACCCCATACAGCTTCCAAATTCTCAACCTTCCCAAGAACCATCACACATTACTGTCTAAATTAGTGCAGTGGTAAGTAGGAGTAAGCACTAGTAAGCAAGTGCAAACATCATTAAGCAGTAGTAAGCAGGTATAAGCATATGTAAGCACTAGTAAGTGGGTTTGAGCCCATTTGTGTGGGGGTAAGCAATGCGCACACAGGTTAAGCAATATTAAAGCTAACTCTCTGTAAGCATCATTAACCGGAGGTTAGCAGTGCTTACCCTTGCGCAATCTCATGCAAACCTGCTTACAACTGCTTAAAACTGCCTTAATCACTCTGTATCCAATGGCCCTTGTTCTGCCCAGCAACAAAATAAACAGCCTTGCAGGTCTTGAATCCAGGACCCTATACACTATAGTCACAGTAGTTAACCACCAAGCCATCACAGCAGTATATAAGAATGAGGTATTACCAAACAAATCCTCACAATAGTAAAATCAAACTGAACATGTGAAAGGAATCGGTATACAGTCATATGTTCTATAACCTACTGCATAACATAAATATGTGAACTGGAGTACAGAAGTAAGCCCAGATGTGAGATGTAATTGTAATAGAGTGTTGAAGTCCCCTATTACACACAAGGGCCACATACAGTGTACACACACATGAATCACGGATACCATATATATATATATATATATATATATATATATATATATATATATATATATATATATATACGATGTAATGAATAATAAATCAATTCCAAAAAGCAAATATAATGCTAAGCAATATTAAGCAATGCTATGCATAGCACTGGCCAGCTTAGTTGGTGTAAGCAATGTGTAGGCCATCTAACTCAATTTGCCCATAGCCTGGCCTTTTCAAAACTGGCCAATCATGGCAAAGTGTGGGAATTCGGCCCTACTTAAACCCAACAGGTGGGAATACATCTCATAACTGGTTGTAGCTTCCCCTTGCAGGCACCATGGCAGAAAGGGGAGATGGAGTGCATTTTCAGGCAGCACTGGGGTATCCAGGAGTCCAGAGTCATGGCAGGACTCCTAGTCAAAGACCATGAGCAGAGACTGTTGCAGGCCAGAACCATAGTTCTCACTATAAGGCAGAAGCCTAGGACTTTCTTACCCATGACCTCACCAATGCCACTGGCATACCACAAACTATTGAGCAGATCAGGCATCACTATGGCAAACTGAAACGGTGTATGGGGGATCTCTTGGATCAGTGGATCCAAGCGGCTAGGATGGCAGGGGTTGTCCCAGCTGTGTGTAAGTATCACTCCACTACTTGTTTAATAATTGCCAGCTCATGTATATTATGGACAGGTATGGCTAAATATTCTTCTTATGTCCTTCACAGCAGCAAGTGAGCGGGCCACTAACCAGGAGTCCCACGGATGTCGCCTGCAGAGGTTGCGATTCAAGGCAGGTTAGTAATACTCTCGCATGTACTGTCATAGGAAATAAATCTAAAAGCATTAGTAAGTTAATTACCAGTGTAAAACCTGTATCATTTAAGGCAAGTACTGCATACACCGGAGAATGTGTCAGGAAGAGTCTCATATAGTTTGTTTGTAAATAAAATCATAATAGCCTGACAATAAAGGTCTAACTGCTGGACTGCATGTGTATACTCTAGCATCATATAGTAATGTAGATTTGCAATCACTTAATAGTACTGTTGTATTAAGCACTGTTATCCACACTGTGTAACACAAATAGAATGTGTAGGAATATCTGTATATGACTGGTGTAATCCCCAGAGGTCATTTAGTACAACTGAGAGAGACATAGACAGAAAACAGTGAAAAGACATACAACAAAATCCGAATAGCACACCCAACTGAGATGTGAACTGCTGTATTTTTAGCACACACAGCCATGGTTCGAATCCTGGGGAGTGGTAGTAGTCTGCATACAGAATCATACCCCACAACTGTACAGCTATGTCCATAATGTCCAGTAAAGTGGCCCATATCTGTTGCCTGTCACTGTCCCCCTTGGAAATCAGTGGGATGATCCCAGAAGTATAGGCAGAAAACAAGAAATACAACTGATTGTCACACATTTACAAGAACAAACCTGTCACTCTAGCAACTCCCCAAACTTTTATGAGAGTAATAAGCCAAATATGTCCTATCTGCACTCCCATGTTGTCAAGCTATGACCAGAGTGTGTACAGTAACAGAGTGAGATGTATGTGCATAATACTAATGTGAAATCCGGTACTTTGTGTGGCAACATTCAGGTAGTGCTAAAAACCATTGTTCCCACAGGTATGTCAGATACGAACACTGTGCTGAGAAATAAAAGCTTGATACCCTGTACTGGTACTGTTTACTCTGGCATTGTATGGAACTGTGAGTGAATAATAAGGTATCACTGATCACTGTCACCCACACTGTGCTACACAATATAACTGTGTAGGAATTCCTGTATAAGAGTGTTGTAAGTCACTAAAGGTTGAAGAGGGCAATAGTCTACATATGTCCCGGTTCACTTGCATGTGGTCAAGACATGGCCAGAGTCTGTCCAAAAAGAGATGGACAGGTATGTGCATGATATCAGCCTGGAATCTGGGAGTATGTGGAGAAGCAGTTAGTGTTAACAAACAATTCCTCCACAGGTATATCAGGTAAGAGGTGTATACTGCAGGTAAAACCAGTTCATGTATAAAGATATCGACAGGCATA